>NC_134875.1:84679981-84979981 GCF_049852395.1 Peromyscus maniculatus bairdii | reverse complement strand
GGTATATAGTTATATGGGTTTTGATAGTATATACATATGTAAATATATATGTATTATCATGGCTCCTTAAAAACAGTCTTTTGCCGTATTTTATTTCTTATATTGCCCCTTTATAGTAAATTCACCTCGTGTCAAACCTCTGGTAACCACTGAAGTTATTTTTGGTTCCTATACTTTTATTCGTTCCCGGATGTCAAACAAATGAAATTATATCCACATAATCCATATAGATACAGTCTGTCATTTTTTAACTTAGCAAATACATTTAATATCAATTTACTGCTGAATAGTATTTCATTACACAGGTGTATCACAGTTATCAACTTCAGTTTACCTTTTGCATTCCTGTTAAAATTAATTATATGGGCGCATCCTAGGAACAGCAGATTGGTCGGTGCTCTATGACACCTTCAAAGTCATAGTATATAGAAACTGCTCTACTTTTATGATCTCTTTAGAGAGGCAGAACTCCCAGTCAATATATATGCAGGACAGAGAGTGTTTGCTCCACTTTCCAATACAGGAATGAAGGCTGAGAGTCAGGTATGGTAGTACATACCTGTGATCCCAGAACTCAGGAGACTGAAACAGGAAGAATGCAAGTTCAGGACAGCTTGGGCAAATTAAGGTTGAGAGATTAATCTGCCCATAGATTGATGTCCAGCAAACCAGTGCAGAGTCAGGCCTGTACTCCCAGGTGGTCTGATCCACAATCTACTACTAAAAGACAAGCAGGGGAAAGGCGTATCTGGCTAGAAGGTTGGAACAGAACCCAACAGACTAATTTTCGAAGTATTTGGCCTGACAAAGAGAGACCCTAGCAAATATTTTGAAAATGGTTTTACATCAAGATGATCACAAATGGTCTTTAGGAGCTAACCAGGAGAAAGTGATGAATTAAAGATGTGAGATGGGTTTCTGGTAGTCTTGGAATTATTCCAGCACAATGTTGGGAGGAAGCCATGGTAGCATATACTTCATCTGTTGACACAAGTGGAGAAATCTTCACATCTCACCATTGAAAATGAATTAAGGAGTAATACTGGTAATATTTGTCACAATGAAGATGTCATCTTCTAGTCTTAGTTTTTGCATACTTTCATCATGAATGGGTATTAAAATTTTCATTCATGTCTCTTTTCCATGAAGATGAGCACGTCTCCCGCCCCCCCCCGCTGCCACTTTTTTTTTTTGGTTAATGTGTACTACCTTTTGCATTGCTGTATTCTTAAACTAAATACTAATTGGCCATAAACTATTCTGTCTGTATATCACTGGATTAAACTTACTAAAGAAATTTTAGGACTTCTGCACCTATCATTCAAGATAAGGACCTCACTCAAAATAAGGACCTGTGGTGTGTTTTTTGTTTGTTTGTTTTGTGTGTGTGATGGATACTCTTTTCTGATTTTGATATGAGGGTCATGGTATCCTAAGATCAATGTGTTCCTTATCTATTTTTCATATGTTTCATATTGAAATGGAATTAAATCACTTTCTCCCCCTCTCTTTCCTCCCTCTTCCAGCCAACCTCCCTCAACCCCTCCGATGTCCTCCCTGCCTTCTCAGATTGATAGCCTTTTTCTTTGATTATGGTTGTTACATATATATGTATTTATGTATGCACAAACACACACACACATCACTGAGTCCATTTTTGTTTATGAGTATATAGTTTCAGAGCTGACCACTCTGCACTGGACAACCAATAAGGTGGCTCATCCCTGGGAAAGGATACCTCTCCTCCCAGTAGTCATTGGTTGCCTGCAGTTCTTTGTCTAGGGATGGGTAAGAGATATTTGTACAAAATTGCCATTACTTCTTAATATATTTGGAAGACTCTACTAATGAAATAATTTCCTTTATGTAAAGTTATTTAAGATTCCATTTCTTTAACAGGTGCAGAACTATTCAAAATATTTGAAACTGGCTCATTCAGATTCTTTCTCTTTGGGCCAATTCTGATGCACTCACTAGGAAAAAAGAATAGAGTTTTCAAGGAATTTATTCATTTTGTCTATGTTCAGATTTATTGGCATAAAGTTATTAAAATCACATTAAGTGCTTTTTGTATTTACACATGTATATATGTGTACATGTGAAGGTGTATTTGCATTGGTAGGCGCATACATGGGGAGGCTAGAGGTTGATACTATGTTCCTCAGTCCTCTCCACCTTATTAAACCCAAAGGAAGTAGAGAATGGCATGATGGGACATGCTTATAATCCTAGCACTTAGGAGGCTGTAACAACATCACCAGTTCTGAGATTGTCTCAAGAAAAAAGAAGAAAGACTGTAACAATGACAGTGGCAGAAAACTGAAATAGAAAACAAACATACAAAATAGAAAATACCATAAGATGGTTTTTGGGAATAACTAATAGGAATCATACAATTGCTACATATGTTATGAGATGGATCAGGAAAACCTGGAAAGGATAGGATAAAAGGGTAGATTATTGAATCTACTTTAAACTAAAAGGCAACTATATTCTCAAATATTTTACATTAGTATGGATTTTTGTATATTGATACAAATTTAAGGTTATTTTTGTTATAATGTATATGTTTCTACTCTTGTTTAAGGTATTGTACTTATGCAGCTCATTTAAAAATAAAATGTATAATTAAGAAATACAGGTTAGTAGTTATCTATAATAACCAAACTTGTAGTCATGTTAGGTCATACAGAGATATTTTAAATATATGGTCTTCAAACACTTCAAAGACCTACAGGATATAGCATTTAAAATGTTTTAATAACTTAAGGCTTTTCATGACAGTGAGATGCATCTGCTCCTGCAGTACCAGTCTACTTCAAAAAAGGATGGTGGGCATCAAAGAACTTCCATATGGAGTCTGTTTTTATTGTGGTAAAGTTAGCCATTGGGCAAGAAACTGCTCTTGCTTCGATTGCTGACAATATGCTGTCCAAACTGGACAAAACAGGACACAAAAGAAAGCAACTGACAAACTTTGCCAAGGCAAGGCAGGACAGTCCTTCAAAAATTCCCTCTTCACAGAAAAGTCTGTCAGATATTCTATGCCCGTAGGCTGAAGGTGGATGCTCCAACATTGCAAATGAACCTTGGGTGACTGTCCAGGTAGCCAGCTATTTCTGTCATTTCAGTAGTTTTAGAAGTTGCTTGCTCTGCACTTTTTGTTTACTCAGGTAATATTATATCCTTCTCAGGTCTCTGACAGAGTTGAAAATGAGACAGTTATAGTTACAGTTTTCTTTGTTACAAAATTCAGAAAAGAAACACACAAAAGAGGTATAAAGTATGTAAGGATGAGAGACATAAAAGCTTAAATTGTTTATCTAAGAAAATATTTTGGAGGTCTAAAAAGCTAGTTTGGGTTGGTAATACAAGTTAGGATAGAAAGTGAATTAGGTACCAAACTTTGGACTCACCAAGATAGGATAGATAATAGAGAAGAAGTTTCTCTGAATTTGCCAAATACATATTGCCTGGACATTGTGAATGTAATCCTTATATGATAATTGTTCTCACTGTATATAGTTTTACTGTATTAGAGTTAAAACTTTTCCTTTTTATTTAGACCAAAAAGGGGAAATGTTGGGGGATATTTAATCACACTGTGAACCCCAAGTTTGAATTTGTATTAATTCAATAAAAGTCAACGTTGGGTCAGGAGTCTGAGTTAGCAACTAGTTGACAGAGCATCAGAGGGAATCTGGAAGAGATAAAGAGATACAACAGAAGTAGTAGGGAGGGGTTTTGAGTGGTGAGGCTTTTTCTGTTTTGGCGGAGTGGAAGGACAGACTCTTTGGGAGACACCAGCAAGGAGAGAAGGTTAGCTAGGTGCTTACTCAAACTCTCTGAGCTAGCAGGTTTTCACTCTAGCCTTTGAATCTCGAGACATTTTTATATGTTAGTTTCAATATATTCTATATATTCTATAAATTTCATTGTGATTTTTTCTTTACTTGAGCTATTCAGAATTGTTTAAGGTTTCTAACAGTGGATTTTATCTTGTCATTTTTCTGTTTTGGCTTTTTTGTTTTATATCATTTTATTGAGGCAACATACTTTCTATGGTTTCAATTGTTTGAAATTTGAGACTTGGTTTTAGAATAGCATAAAATCCATTTTGGCAAATGTTACAAAATTTCTCTGAGATAGTGTACATTCTATGGTTAATAAGTGTAATATATATATATATATATATATATATATATGCCTCAATAGGGGTTAATTGAGGTTTAGAGTTTGGAAAATCTTGCACAAATATGTAATGAATGTTTGTAGATAAACTATAGTACATACTTTGATCAGGAGACACCATGCTAAGGTAATTTTATGGGAAAAATTCTTGATTTACATCTGTGTATTTATAAAGGTAAGTTGCAATGAGATATACTCTAGGACTATAGAAACTTGAATAACATTCCTAATTAGGTCAGCCATTAGAAGAAGGAATGGTAGTTGTCACCATCTCTCGAACCTTCAGTGACTCCTCAGCTTTACCTCTACCTACTGCCATTAGGGCTTTATTTTGTGTTGTTAGAGTCAGTTTATGAAGCCTGTGAGGCATAATTAAAACTAAATGCTGCCCAAATTGAAGACATTTAGATCAACTTCTACCACAGATATTTGGGTATCTCAATGTGTTAGTTTTCTGTTCCTGTAACAAAATACTCAAGATAATCAACTTAAATCATGAAATGTTTATTTTGCTTCACAATTTTGGGTTTCTGTCTATGAGTAGTTATTTGTCCCACTGCTTTGGACCTGTAATGGCACAGTATATCACAGCAGGAGAGCCTAGTATGGGCTCATTTCACGGTATCAAAAAGTAAAAGAGAGAGAAAGAGTGAAAGGAAGGGCCTTGGTCCCAATAGCTTCTTCAAAGGCATGCTCCTAATGACTTGACTTCCTTTTATTTACTAGGCCTCACTTCTTAAAGGTTCCACTACCTCCTAATAGTATCAAGATGAGGATCAAGCTTTTAACGGATTGGTTTTGAGGGGACATATATGAACATAGTACTCCAGGTAATTATCTAATTTCCTTTAAAAGGAAAACTCTGAAACTCATGTTTTTATTTCTGTGGCCAAAGTCCTGACCTAGAATGTACTTTAGAAAATTTACTTGTTTGTTTAATATATATAAAGATCAACTACAATTGCCTTTTCTCTTGGGAATCTGAAAACAATCTTTAAATATTTCTTAGACATTGAGAATTAATCTCTACAACAAAAGTAACCCATGACTGATTAGTACTTATTAAGTCAATAGAACAATCAAGCAAAGACTGCCTGCTGAAGGGATATACATGTAATCTGAGTTTTGTAGTATTAACTGAATAGATTTCCCCCCATGAATCCAACATAATTCTTTTTAAATGGTATCTGTCATCTATGGTATTTAAAGAAACTAAAAATACCTTTCTAGTTATGGGTTAGAAGCACATAGTATATAAATATGTGATATAACACACATACACGCACACAGGCACATAGGTATACACACCTCAGTCGTGATTGTCTATCATCTCTTCCTTACACTTACTATTAGCCTCCCACTTCTAGGCCTGAGATCTAGGCAGACTCACTTACACTGAGTACCTCTATTACTCCCTGACTTCTTTTCTAGACATTGCAGTCAGACTCTAGCATTTACATTCCCACCCCTAGAAGCAGTGTAAATTATGTTCACACACACACACACACACACACACACACACACACACACACACACACACACACACACACTCATTTGCCCTGCCAGCTGAACTGTATTTCTGCTAGCAGAAGATCAATGCTAGGCTTTGTTCTAAAGCTCTCCAGCAGTGTGTCTTGTTTGTCTTAACCACTAAGACTTTCTGTAAAATGAACTGTTGTTACTTTATGCCAAAGTCAAAATTTTATCACTCGAGATAAATGAAATCCTATGAGAGAATCAAAGTCTTTTCTCTGTGTTATGGTTTTATAATGATAATTTTACTCATGTAACAAAATAAACAACTTTAAGAATTCAATAACTAAGATTATTCTTTAGCCCCAACATTCCAGGATTCTCTTTAAGAAAGTCTAATTCCAAGGATGCTCTAGCAATATTCAGAAGTGATATTCTTTAAAGGAGACTATGAAGAGGATCTCTCTCTGTCTCTCTGTCTCTCTCTCTTTCTCTCTCTCTCTCTCTCTTGGGTTTCTCTGTATAGCTTTGCACCTTTCCTGGAACTCACTTGGTAGCCCAGGCTGGCCTCGAACTCACAGAGATCCGCCTGGCTCTGCCTCCCGAGTGCTGGGATTAAAGGTGTGTGCCACCACCACCTGGCGAGGATGCCTCTTTTTCACAGCTAGAAAGAGATTCCAAAACTGTGAGATCTCTTTAGTTAGAAAGGTTTGGAATGTTTTATCACCATAAGACATTTTGGGTGCAACCCTAACTTCCTTTTTAAGTCTCCTTTCTTTTCTTAGAAATCTGGGCTTCCTCTTTCTAACCTATATTCCAAGGTCAACCTCCTTTAAGTGGCTTTCTAAATGTTCTTCTCCATATGTGGAAGCTAATTTTTACAATTCTCTTAGAATCTTTACATGGGGGGCTCTTACATTCAAATGAATGGCTCTAATGACAGAATTTATATTGTAGCAGCATTTCATTTAATATGTAGAAAGTATGAACAACACATATAGTTATTCTGCCTATATAGAATTTACATTCTAGCTGAGAAGTCAATAAACAACATCTAATGTAATGTCAAGTAGTGATGTGTATTATAAAGACAAAGTATAGTTTTAGGATGTATATAGTAATGAAAGTTGCTGTTATAGAGGGTGTGATCTCTGAGGGAGGTGGCACTTGGGTAAGTTGGGGAGCAGGCTATAGTGACCATCCATGACAAGATACTTTCTCTAGGTAAGAGAAAGGAAAATATAAAGGTCAAGAAGCAGGAAAGTGTTGTGTGTCTAAGTAAAGTGGCAGGAGAAGAGGTCAGAAAGTTAACCAAGGCCAAATCATCTATGGCCTTGTGGGTCATGGTAAGGATCTTAGGCTTTATTATTGTGCTTTCTTGTCCTTTGGACACTTTCTACTATGTAAGGACATAGCCAAACTTTCTTAGGGACAGATCCATCCATACATTTCCACGTTCTCATATCTATTTGTTCTTAGGAATTAAACTCTGCAAAATTAATGAAGTTAGTTGATGTCCTAAGATTACTAATATTACAGCAGGTCAGGATTAATCCTTTTGTAAAAGCCAATTTTAGTCACTGTTTATACAGTTTGTAAATAATTGACTTTTTGAAAGATGACATTTTCCATTTTTGTTCAAGAGCTTAAGATTCACCAACTTTGCAATTTTTAAAAATTTATCTATTTACAGTTAGGAGCTTAATGATTTATTCACACAACTCACATACTATGCTCATAATTTAAGGTATTATTTCATTAGAAATACACAATCTTGTGCCATTCAGGGTGGTGCATGCCTTTATTCCCAGCACTCAGGAGGCAGAAGCAGGCAGATCTCTGAGTTGGAGGCCAGCCTGATCTACACAGCAAGTTCCAGGACAGCTAAGGATACACAGAGAAACCCTGTCTTGAAAAACTAGAAAAGAATCACACAATTTTTAAATAATATAAACTTTTAACAAGCCATAACATTTTCCTGAATATGTATTTTAATTATTAAGGCAGTATATGGTTGCTGAAAAATCCAAATACATATACTTAATAAAAAGTAAAAGTTAGGCAGGCATGATTGCTGTGGGATGTTCTCTATGCTGTGAATGTGTTGCTCTGACTGGTTAATAAATAAAGTGCTGATTGGCCAGTAGCCAGGCAGGAAGTATAGGCGGGACAAAGAGAGAGGAGAATTCTGGGAAGTGGAAGGCTGGGGGAAGAGATGTTGCCAACTGCATTCATGAGAAGCAGATGTTAAGATACCAGTAAGCCATGAGCCACGTGGCAACTTATAGATTAATAGAGATGGATTTGCCCGACTTCCCTTCTGGACCAGAGGTGAGTGTCTGGGCACCAGCCACTCCGGGGAGGCCTGCCCAGCTTGGCGCCAGGTTCTGGCCACCGGGCAGCTCCCCTTCTAGCCCCACCGGGAGGGATCCCCTTTTCCAAGCCCCCAGCAGCCCCTGCAGTCTCCGCGCCCTGCCCCCACGCCCATCTGCCCGAGATCCCAGCCACTTCCTGAGACTTAGAGACTGGCCCCCAGTTCCCAGCCTGCCCCCGACTTCCCTTCTGGACCAGAGGTGAGTGCCTGGGCACCAGCCACTCCGGGGAGGCCTGCCCAGCTTGGCGCCGGGTTCTGGCCACCAGGCAGCTCCCCTTCTAGCCCCACCGGGAGGGATCCCCTTTTCCAAGCCCCCAGCAGCCCCTGCAGTCTCCGCGCCCTGCCCCCATGCCCATCTGCCCGAGACCCCAGCCACTTCCTGAGACTTAGAGACCGGCCCCCTGTTCCCAGCCTGCCCCCGACTTCCCTTCTGGACCAGAGGTGAGTACCCAGGTCCAACCCAGACCCCATCCCTGGGCACCAGCCACTCCGGGGAGGCCTGCCCAGCTTGGCGCCAGGTTCTGGCCACCGGGCAGCTCCCCTTCTAGCCCCACCGGGAGGGATCCCCTTTTCCAAGCCCCCGGCAGCCCCTGCAGTCTCCGCGCCCTGCCCCCACGCCCATCTGCCCGAGACCCCAGCCACTTCCTGAGACTTAGAGACCGGCCCCCAGCTCCCAGCCTGTCCCCGACTGCCATTCTGGACCAAAGAGTTGGACAAGAGAACTCCCTTTTGGACAAGAGAGAGAGTCTTCCTGAGTCTGTCAGCTCTTTCTGAAACAAGTACACTGATAAGACCAAGAAGGAACCACAAGGAGATGGGCAGACGTCAAGGCAGAAGTACATACAGCAAAATGAAGAGCAATACAGCATCACCAGAACCTAGCTCGCCTCCAACATCTAGACCTGAACACCAAAAATTGGAAGAAGCAGAAGAAAGTAGCCTTATGAGTAACTTCATGAAGAAGGTAGAGGCTTGTGTAGAGGAAAAGACAAGAAAATTGGAAGAATGCTGTAAACAACTAGAGGAAAGGGCAAACAAATTAGAAGAAAACAATAAAGCCCTCCAAGAAAACAATAAAGTCCTGGAAGAAAACATTAAAGTCCTGGAAGAAAACAACAAAGCACTGAAAGAAAATCATGAAAAAGCAATGAAACAAACAAAGGAAACAGTCCAAGAACTGAAAAGGGAAATTGAAAAAATAAAAAAGACACAAACAGAGGGAATGCTGGAAATGGAAAACCTGAGTAAAAGATCAGGAACTTCGGATGCAAGTATAACCAACAGAATGCAAGAGATGGAAGAGAGGATTTCTGGCATTGAAGATACAGTAGAAGAAATAGTTCCATCAGTTGAAGGAAACACTAAAGCCAACAAAGTCATGAACCAAAATGTCCAAGAAATCTGGGACACCATAAAAAGACCAAACCTACGAATTATAGGGATAGAAGAAGGTGAAGAATACCAACTCAAAGGCACAGAAAATATATTCAACAAAATTATAGAAGAAAACTTTCCCAACTTAAAGAAGGAAATGCCTATGAAGATACAAGAAGCCTATAGAACACTAAACAGACTAGACCCCCAAAAAAGTCCCCTCGACACATAATAATTAAACAACTAAATGTACAGAATAAAGAAAGAATATTAAGAGCAGCCAAGGAAAAAGGCCAAGTGACCTATAAAGGTAAACCCATCAGAATAACACCCGATTTCTCAATGGAGACTTTGAAAGCCAGAAGGACCTGGACAGATGTAATGCAGACACTAAGAGACCATGGATGTCAGCCCAGACTAATATACCCAGCAAAACTTTCAATCATCATAGACGGAAGGAACAAGACATTCGAAGACAAAGCCAGATTTAAACAATACCTATCCACAAACCCAGCCCTACAGAAAGCACTAGAAGGAAAATTCCAACCGAGGGAAGTCAGATACACACTTGAAAACACAGGCAATAGATAAAGCCACAACAGTAAACCCCAAAGAAGAGAAGTACACACACACTACCACCAAAAATAACAGGGATGAAGAATCACTGGTCATTAATATCCCTTAATATCAACGGACTTAATTCACCTATAAAAAGACATAGACTTACAGAATGGATACGAAAGCAGGACCCATCTTTCTGCTGCATACAAGAAACACATCTCAAATTCAAAGACAGACACTACCTAAGAATAAAAGGCTGGGAAAAGACTTTTCAATCAAATGGTCTTAAGAAACAAGCAGGGGTAGCCATCCTGATATCCAACAAAATAGACTTCAAACTAAAATCAATCAAAAGAGATCAAGAAGGACATTACATCCTCATCACAGGAAAGATCGACCAAGATGAAGTTTCAATTCTGAACATATATGCCCCAAACACAAGGGCACCCACATATGTAAAAGAAACATTACTAAAGCTTAAACCACATATAAAACCCCACACATTAATAGTGGGAGATCTCAACACCCCACTTTCACCACTGGACAGATCTCCCAAATCGAAACTTAACAGAGAAATAAAGGACTTAACCGATGTCATGACCCAATTGGACCTAATAGATATCTACAGAACATTCCATCCTAACAAGAAAGAATATACTTTCTTCTCAGCACCCCATGGAACTTTCTCTAAAATCGACCACATACTTGGCCACAAAGCAAATCTCAACAGATACAAAACAATCAGAATAACCTCCTGTGTCCTATCAGACCACCATGGTTTAAAGCTAGATTTCAACAACAACAAAAATTACAGAAAACCTACAACCTCATGGAAACTGAATAATGCTCAACTGAATCACCAATGGGTTAAGGAAGAAATAAAGAAAGAAATTAAAGACTTCCTAGAGATCAATGAAAATGAAGACACCACATACCCAAACTTATGGGACACTATGAAAGCAGTGTTAAGAGGGAAATTCATAGCACTAAATGCCCACATAAAGAAGTTGGAGAAATCGCACACTAGTGAATTAACAGCACATCTGAAAGCTCTAGAACAAGAAGAAGCAAAGTCTCCCAGGAAGAATAGACGCCAGGAAATTATCAAAGTGAGAGGTGAAATTAATAAATTAGAAACTAAGAGAATAATACAAAAAATTAATGAAACAAAGAGTTGGTTCTTTGAGAAAATCAACAAGATAGATAAGCCCTTATCCAAACTAACCAAAAGACAGAGAGAGAGAATCCAAATCAACAAAATCAGAAATGAAAAGGGGGACATAACAACAGACATTGAGGAAATCCAGAGAATTATAAGGTCATATTTCAAAAACCTCTACTCCACAAAACTGGAAAACCTAAAAGAAATGGACATTTTTCTGGATAGATACCACATACCTAAGTTTAATCAAGACCAGATAAACTATTTAAATAGTCCAATAACCCCTAAGGAAATAGAAACAGTCATTAAAAGTCTCCCAACCAAAAAAAGTCCAGGACCAGATGGTTTCAGCGCAGAATTCTACCAGATCTTCAAAGAAGAGCTAATACCAATACTCTCTAAATTGTTCCACATAATAGAAACAGAAGGAACATTACCAAACTCCTTCTATGAGGCTACAATTACCCTGATTTCTAAACCAAACAAGGATGCAACAAAGAAAGAGAACTACAGACCGATCTCCCTCATGAACATTGATGCAAAAATACTCAATAAAATACTGGCAAACAGACTCCAAGAACACATCAGAACAATTATCCACCATGATCAAGTAGGCTTCATCCCAGAGATGCAAGGGTGGTTCAACATACGAAAGTCCATCAATGTAATACACCATATAAACAAACTCAAAGAAAAAAACCACATGATCATCTCACTAGATGCAGAAAAGGCATTTGACAAAATCCAACACCCCTTCATGATAAAAGTCTTGGAGCGATCAGGAATACAGGGAACATACCTAAACATAATAAAGGCAATATATAGCAAACCAATAGCCAACATCAAATTAAATGGAGAGAAACTCAAAGCAATTCCACTAAAATCAGGAACGAGACAAGGCTGTCCACTCTCCCCATACTTATTCAATATAGTACTTGAAGTTCTAGCCAGAGCAATAAGACAACATAAGGAGATTAAGGGGATTCAAATTGGAAAGGAAGAAGTCAAGCTTTCCCTATTTGCAGACGACATGATAGTATACTTGAGTGACCCCAAAGATTCCACCCAGGAATTGATAAAGCTTATAAACACCTTCAGCAACATAGCAGGATACAAGATCAACTCAAAAAAATCAGTAGCCCTCCTATATACAATGGACAAAGAAGCTGAGAAGGCAATTAGAGATACATCACCCTTTACAATAGCCAAAAATGACATAAAATACCTTGGGGTAACACTAACCAAGCAAGTGAAGGACCTATATGACAAGAACTTTAAGTCCCTGAAAAAAGAAATTGAAGAAGATCTCAGAAAATGGAAAGATCTCCCATGCTCATGGATAGGCAGGGTTAACATAGTAAAAATGGCAATCTTACCAAAAGCAATTTACAGATTCAATGCAATCCCCATCAAAATACCAACACAATTCTTCACAGATCTGGAAAGAACAATACTCAACTTCATATGGAAAAACAAAAAACCCAGGATAGCTAAAAGAAACCTGTACAATAAAACAACTTCTGGAGGCATCACAATCCCCGACTTCAAGCTCTACTATAGAGCTACAGTAATAAAAACAGCCTGGTATTGGCATAAAAACCGACATGTGGACCAATGGAATCGAATTGAAGACCCTGACATTAACCCACACACCTATGGACATATAATTTTTGACAAAGAAGCCAAAAGTGTACAATGGAAAAAAGAAAGCATCTTCAACAAATGGTGCTGGCATAACTGGATATCAGAGTGTAGAAGGCTGCAAATAGATCCATATCTGTCACCGTGCACAAAACTTAAGTCCAAGTGGATCAAAGACCTCAACATAAATCCAGCTACTCTGAACCTGCTAGAAGAGAAAGTAGGAAATAGTCTTGAACGCCTTGGCATAGGAGATCACTTCCTAAATATAACACCAGTAGCGCAGACACTGAGACAAACAATCAATCAATGGGACCTCTTGAAACTGAGAAGCTTTTGTAGAGCAAAGGATACGGTCAACAAGGCAAAGCGACAGCCTACAGAATGGGAAAAGATCTTCACCAACCCCACATCTGACAGAGGACTGATATCCAGAATATATAAGGAACTCAAGAAATTAGACATCAAAAGGACCAACAGTCCAATTGAGAAATGGGCTTTAGAACTAAACAGAGAATTCTCAACAGAGGAAACTCAAATGGCTGAAAGACATTTAAGGAATTGCTCAACTTCCCTAATCATCAGGGAAATGCAAATCAAGACAACTCTGAGATACCACCTTACGTCTGTCAGAGTGGCTAAGATCAAAAACACTGAAGACACTTTATGCTGGAGAGGATGTGGAACTAGGGGAACTCTCCTCCACTGCTGGTGGGAATGCAAGCTTGTACAACCACTTTGGAAATCAATATGGCGCTTTCTTAGAAAATTGGGAATCAATCTCTCCCAAGATCCAGCTATACCACTCCTGGGCATATACCCAAGAAATGCTCAATCATACCACAAGAGCACTTGCTCAGCTATGTTCATATCAGCATTGTTTGTAATAGCCAAAACCTGGAAACAACCTAGATGCCCTTCAACTGAAGAATGGATAAATAAATTGTGGCACATATACACAATGGAATACTACTCAGCAGAGAAAAACAATGACATCACACGGTTTGCAGGCAAATGGATGGATCTAGAAAAAATCATCCTTAGTGAGGTAACCCAGACTCAGAAAGACAAATATGGTATGTACTCACTCATAGGAAGATGCTAGATGTGGAACAAGGATGACTAGACTGCTACTCACATCACCAGTGAGGCTACCTGGAAAACGGGACCCAAAAAAAAGACACGGAGAAATGGACGAGATTTACATGAACAGCCTGGTCATGAGTGGGAACAATGAAGGGCGACAGTCGAGGGAAAGAGTGGGAGATCCTAGCTGGATCAAGAAAAGAGAGGGAGAACAAGGAATAGGAGACCATGGTAAATGAAGACCACATGAGAAGGTGAGAAGGGGAGGAAGCAGAGAGCTAGGGAGGCCCATGGAGATCCACAAAGATACCCCCTCAAAAGACTGCTGGCAATGGTCGCGAGACGGCAGGAACTGACCTACTCTGGTGATGGGATGGCCAGACACCCAGATAGTGGTGCCATAAACCCCATCCAAGGACTGAGGAATCTGAAGGCAGACATCCACGGCTGGGCCCCTGGTGGAGCACTGGGAGTCTAATTAGTGAGTAAGAAGAGGGTTTATATGAGCGAGAATTGTTGAAGCCAAGGTTGGATAAAGCACCGGGACAAATAACCAAATGAATGGAAGCACAGGATCTATGAACCAAAGGCTGAGGGGCCCCCAACTGGATCAGGCCCCCTGAACGGGTGAGACAGTCATTTGGCTTGATCTGTTTGGGAGGCAGCTGTGCATTGGTGCCAGGTCCTGGGCTCGTAGCATGAGTTGGCTGTTTGAATCCTGGGACTTATGCAGGGACACTTGGCTCGGTCTGGGAGGGGGGAATGGACCTGCCTGGACTGAGTCTACCAGGTCAACCCCGGTCCTCGGGGGAGACCTTGATCTGGAGGAGGTGGGAATGGGGGGGTGGGCTGGGGGGAGGGGTGGGCGAGAGGGGGAGAACAGGGGAATCTGTGGCTATTATGTTGAACTGAATGGTGTTGTAAAATAATAATAATAAAAAAAAATTATATCTAAAAAAAAAAGATTAATAGAGATGGATTTATTTAAGATGTAAGAACTAGATAGCAAGAAGCCTGCCACAGCCATACAGTTTATAAATAATATAAGCATCTGTGTTTTTATTTGAGTCTGAGTGGCTCTCAGCCCAGGTGGGACTGGAGATAACTCAAGCTACGCATGATGGTGCATTCCTTTAATCCCAGAACTCAGGAGGTAGAGATAGGCAGATTTCTTAGTTTGAAGCCAGTTTGGTCTACAGAGGGGATTCTAGGATAGACAGGGCTACACAGAGAAACCCTATCTCAAAAAACAAAAAGAAGAAAAAGAAAGGAAGGAAAAAAGGAGGAAGGGAGGGAGAGAGGGAGGGAAGGAGGGAGGGAGGAAAGGAGGAAAGGAAGGAAGGAAGGAAGGAAGGAAGGAAGGAAGGAAGGAAGGAAGGAAGGAAGGAAGGAAGGAAGGAAGGAAGGAAGGAAAGAATGAGGAAGAAAGAAAGTTAAAAGTCTTTTAATAGTATACTAACTAGTTTTTATGTCAACACAGGCGAGGGTCATCTGGGAAGAGGGAACCTCAAATGAAAATGCCCCCATCTGATAGGACTATGTGTAGGCTTGTGGTACATTTTTAAACTGATGATTGCTGTGGACAGGCCCAGCCCACTGAGTGGTGTCACTCCTGGCCAGGTAGTTCTGAGTTGTATAAGAAAACAG
Organism: Peromyscus maniculatus bairdii; assembly: GCF_049852395.1. Taxonomy (NCBI): domain Eukaryota; kingdom Metazoa; phylum Chordata; class Mammalia; order Rodentia; family Cricetidae; genus Peromyscus; species Peromyscus maniculatus. The sequence goes on along the minus strand of NC_134875.1, from coordinate 84,964,472 downwards.
ACTGAATAAGCCAGGGGAGCAAGTTAGTAAGCAGCATTCCTCCATGGCCTCTGCTTTAGCTCCTGCCTCCAGATTCCTGCCTTGAGTTCCTAACCTGACTTCCCTCAGTGACTAAGTATGAGCTGGGAATTATAAGATGAAATAAAATGTTTCCTCCCCGAGTTGCTTTTGGTCATTTTTTTTTCATAGCAATAGAAACATAACTCAGACACTTAATAATTTCTATTCCAAGATGTAGTAAATATAGTTTTCTATACAGTAAATATATTTACTATATTTTATAATAAATATAACTTAACACATTTTATATATTATGTATTTACTATAACTCTATAGTAAATATATTTACTATTTTCCTATGAATTCATATGTGATATATACATTCAGATACACATTCATGTGTATGTTCACCTATACATTAAACAGAGGTATATAATATGCTAGACACTGGATATACAAAGATGAACAAAATCAATGTCTCAGTCTTTTTTCTGCTGTGAAAGAACAGCACAGACAAGATAATATATAAACTAAAGAAATGTATTTGTCACAGTTCTGAAGCCTGGGAAGTCCAAGATTAAAGGTCTGCATCTTATGAGAACCTCCAGGGTAACATGGTGGAGGACACACATGACACCTTTTAAAGTTTCCACCTACCAATATTCTCAGTAATTAAATAAAAATCAACATGAATTCAGGAACATCTGCAGCATTTTACACGTTGCCCCCTCCCAACCTCGTCCTTTTTACATGCACAATGCATTTATTTTATCCTAATTAGCCTCCAAATTTTAATCGTTCCAGTATAAATCCAGTCCACCATTCAGTGTCACCTGAATGAGATGAGCGATAGTAAGGCATGATTCATCCTGGGGCAAATTTATACTAGCTCCAAACAAATTAGTTGGGTACAATGATATAATCCTGTAATCCCAGCACATGGGCGATAGAGGCAGGAGGATCAGGAGTTCAAGATTAGCTATATAGTGAGTTTGATGCTACCCCAGACTACATGAGATCCTGCTTCAAAAAAAGAAAAGAAAAATAAATAAAACAAGTTATCTACTTCTAGAATACAACAATGGAACAGCCATAGTGAAATGGGTTATGTAAGCTTCTCATGTCTCTCATTAATTAATGCATTAAATAAACTCTTTGATCATGTTCATTTTGTAATTGTAAGAGAATCATTACATTTCAGAACTATTGATTATAATGCTCAAATGGATACACTTAACAGAACTAGGTTAATTGTATTGAGGGAGAAACAACACATTGAAGTTTATCTTTTCTTGGCTCCCAGACTGAATCCCAAGTGGTAAAAGAACTTTGCTGAATCTCTCTTTGCTTTTTCTATTGAGCGTATGTTTTGTTTTAGTTTCTAGTTTTTGTATGGATAATAACAAATTATTCTCTCTTCATAGCACAGATGACTGGGAATGTGTTTTTATGCTTTGATCCTTTGGTGATTTTGGAACTGGATTAATGGACTATCTAGTCTCTGATGAGTTAGAAACAACAGTTTAATTTGTCCTTTTTCTCTATCCATTTTGAGCTCAAATTAAGAATTTCATGCTCATAGAAACAGAGAATAACACTTTGATATCTGGTAAGTTTCTGTATAACTCTTCATATGAAGCTGAAATTGTGGATCTAAATTAATAAGATCTTTATATTTCTGTGTTTGTGTGTCTATAATTGAGAGAAGCCTTGACATTCCATTTTGAATGTGGAAAATATTTTCTTATCTCTGGAGGATACTGATAAATTAGACTATAAAAGTCTTCTAAATAAAAGTCTTCTGTTCCAATTGGTTTATAGACATACATGCTTATATAAATTCTTAAAATATCAAGGGGAAAAGCCAAATTTTTAATACTAAATATACTAAAGATATTCTTGCAAGAAAATCTCCTCCCTTAGAAACTTTGTGTGTGTGTGTGTGTGTGTGTGTGTGTGTGCGCATGCATGTGTGTCTGTAAATGCACAGATGTATATATGTAGTGGCCTGAAAGCAACCGTGGATGTCATCCATCTACTTCCTTTTGAGGCTGGGTCTCCCACTAGCCCAAAGCTTACCAATTAGGGTAGACTGGCTGGTCACTGAGTCACAGTCTCTATGAGTTTGAACTCAGTCTGTTTTACATAGAGTTCCAGGGCTACATAGTGAGATCCTGTCTCAAATAACAAAACAAAAAAAAGCTATACCTCTTTGTTTACTTTTGTATAGGATAAAACATATATGTTTTATTTTGCTCATTCCTGTTTTTCCTTAATGTAAATGGACATGGTAATTTAATAATGTTCATATATAGTATTTAAGACAATGAAAATATAAATCTCCCTAAAGCTCATTATTCTGACAAACTCTGCTTCATCAATATTTTTTTGTAGTATGTCATATTTAGATTATTTCAAAGATATTTAGTTAATTTAAAACACTGGATTAATATTGAAGTTAGTTAATTAATGTATAATCATTGGATATCTACATAATTCTTAAATGAAATAGAGTATTTTCATGTTGATTACTCATTAGAGTTTTAAGTTTATATACTATTATTTCCATTTTAAAACAGCAATATGATTGATTGGACCATGTTAATGCAGCAGGTAGGTGTGGTGGTGCATGGCTATAATCCCAGCACCTAGGAGGCATTAACAAGATCAGAAGTGTGACGCAAGCAAAAGGACCAAAGTGAGACCCTTGAAAGTGAGAAAACCAAGGGGAGGAGGCGTGCAAAGACAGAAAGTGTGATACACATAATCTCTGCTAGTCTGCTACATCTGTGCATGTAAACGGTAGCCTTCAAATGTTCTTTGAACTTGAAATTTTGAATAAAGGTTAAACATAAAAGAAGTGGTTGCTAGCTTATGCCTGGAATTCCAGCACTCAAGAAGCAGATCACAAAGTGAAGACCAGCCTAGGGTACATATTGAATCTGTTTCAAAGAAGAAACAAAAAACACAAGAATAGCAGCAGAAAATTCTCTCCACAATAAACAGCAAGAAATAGCTGAAATTTTATTATCTACAATAATTAAAAGTAAGTATGTGCTTGTCTTTCTCAAGGAAAATGGAAGTTTGCTCCTGAGGCAGTGTGTGTAGAGGGCAGGAAACTAGAAAGAGGGCCATGAGTGGGAAAAAAAGGTTTTAAGGGTGGCAGAGGGTAAAAGAACACATTCAATCTGAAAATGCAAGGGCAAATACTGAGACTGGATAGGTTTAAATGGCTGGGGGAGGGAGCAAAGAGGAGAACAGGAGGGTTAACCAAAACTAAAACAAAAAATATATGAAATCTCTCTCTCTCTCTCTCTCTCTCTCTCTCTCTCTCTCTCTCTCTCTCTCTCTCTCTCTCTCTCTCACACACACACACACACACACACACACACACACACACACACACACACACACACACACCAGCCTGACACTTGGTAAGCTAATCAAAAAATACTCTTGTTAGGTTGTCCAATCCTAAGTGGCCAACTCTAAACACATGTACAGATGATCAACACTAAATGGACTTAGTAGGTTGTACAGATATGTGTGTGTGTAACAGTAATTAAAGAAGAGATCATGAATTTGAGGAGGGGCCACAGAAGGAGCTGAATGGGAGAGAGGAAGGAGTAGAAATAACGTAAATACTGTACTCACATACAAAATTCTCAAAAATAAAAAGTTTAAATTAAAAATGATCAGAGTTATCCTGAGTGAATTTATAAAGCTGATCTCAGAAGCCAGGGGTTATTAAATGAAAACACCAGTGTCAGAAGTGGGCTATCACACTACCAGGTATTGTTCAGAGAGCTCTACAAGCCCCAAGTAATAGAAGCAATTACCATTGTTGTTGGTTGTTCATCAGAACCAGATGGTAAAACCCTATTGAAGATATCACATGCCCTATTTCCAGGATGCAGAAATGCAGCTGGAACTGGTCTTGAAGCTTCCTCCCTGATGGCTACACCTCATAGTGCCAGAAAGTAGTAGGAAATATGCTGGGGAAGAATTATCATTAACAGTGTTACTCAGTTTTGTACCCTAAATGTTACACTCCCAACCAATCTGGCAATAATTGAAAGTCTGCACTGGTGCAATAATGGAAAGACTGCTATTAGCTCAGGCTTATTACTGACTAGCTCTACACTTAAATTAACCCATAATTCTTATCTATGTTTAGCCACGTGGCTTGGTACCTTTTCTCAGTTCTGCCTTGTCATCTTGCTTCCTCTGTGTCTGGCTGGTGGCTTTCTGTATTTCCCTGATCTCTCTATGGTTTTAACCCAAATTTCTGGCTCCGTGGTTTTTATTTAATAAGACCATTTAGAAAATTGTCTAGACATTGGTGTTGTCATTGTTAGGTCCTTTTTTAAAGGCAGTCAGATTGTTGAGATTTCCTGTATACAACTCCCCTATTGCATATATAAGATAGTATCTCCCAGAAATGTCCTGGGAGACATTTTCTTCGGTGGTACAGATACAGGGAAGGTGTCTCATGCTCCTATAAATAAACGGTCATTAATACTTCAGTGAGAAACCCTAACAAAGTTCATTAAATCACACACACACACACACACACACACACACACACACACACACACACACACACAAAGGCAGGAAAGTAGAAAGGGACTAGTTGGGAAGAAGAGAGTGATCAGTAGGGGTGGGAGGAGAACAAGAAAGGATAATGTAGAATGAATGCTACAAATACATTAAACATATGCATGGGAATTTACATAGACATGAAATCCTTTACTGTATATAATTAATATATGCTGATAAAAATACTAAAAAGATGACAAAATCAGTTGTATTTCTATATACCAGTGATGAACAATCTAAAAAGGAAATAAAATAATTCAACTTACAATAGGTGCAAAGGAATAAAATGATCAAAGAGTTGAAATAGCAAACACTTATGAAAAATATGAAAAAAGACTTAAATAAATAAAACCCCACACATTCATGGGCTAGAAGACCTTAGACCATAAATATATTCATGCTCTAAGCAATTCCTACTAAAATTTGAAGAATGTTTTCCCTCTCAGTATTGGAAAAGTCAGTCTTCACATTAACATGGAATTCTAAAAACCCTCCCCCAAATACCAAAAGAAATCTAGAAAGAAAAAAATACAAAACAACAAAGTTATAGTACTAATACTTTCTTATTTCAGATATGTCATAAGCCTACAGTAATCAAAACAATGTGATAATGGTATAAGGTTATACACATACAGTGGTAGAATAGAACTAAGAGTCAAGAAATAAGCTCATTCATCATGTATGACCAGTTGATTTCAACAAAAAGGTATCAAGACCATTACATTGGTGGAAGAATAATCCCTTCACCAAATGATGCTAAGGCAATTGGATTTTCACAGATGAAAGGATGAAATCTTATGTCTACTATACCACTAAGTATAAAAAATATAACTAAAAATGGATTAATGCCATAATTTAAAAAGTTAATATTATAAAAATTATTATTAAAAAGTGGCAAATATTTTTTATTTTTATTAGATTTTATGCTTTATATTTAACTACATGTATACATGTATATCTGTGTGGGTTATGGACATATGAGTGCAGGTGCCTGCAGAGGTCAGAGGAGTGTGTCAAATTCCCTGTAACTGGAATTAAAGGAAGCCGAGAGCCACCTAATGTGAGTGCTGGGTACTTAACTCAGGTCCTCTGCAAGAACAGCATACACTCTTAACTGCTGGGCTATCTCTCCATCCCCAAAAGGGGCAAATATTTATGTCTTTAGACTTGGCAATGTATTATTAGATATAACACCCAAAGCATAAGCAACGAAAGGTAAGACAGAAAAGTTGTACTTGAAAAAAAATAAATAACTTGGGGCAGTGGTAGCACACGCCTTTAATCCCAGCACTTGGGAGGCAGAGGCAGGCAGATCTTTGTGAGTTCGGGGCCAGCCTGGTCTACAGAGCTAGATCCAGGAAAGGTGCAAAGCTACACAGAGAAACCCTGTCTCAAAAAACCAAAAATAAATAAATAAAAATAAAAAATAAATAAAAAATAAAAAATAAATAGATGGAATCATAGTATGTGCTTCTTAAAAAAATAACTTTTATGTATCAAAGGACATTATCAAAAGAACAAAAGGCAAAATAGGACAAAATATTTGCAAATCACATATTTGACTAGGGTTGGTATTTCTCTGCAAAGATGATACACAAATGATCAATAAATATATGGAAATATGTTCAACATCATTAACTGTTGGAAAATACAAACAAAACTATGGCATACCACTTCATACCCACCAGAATGGCTATAAATTTTTAAACAAGCAGAATATTGCGAAGAATTGAAATTGAAATGCATTATTGGTAGGAATATAAAGTGGTACAGCTGCTGTGGAAAATAGATCTAACTTCAAAAAGTTAGATACAGAAATATCAGGTGACCCATTGTGTAAATGTATCACATTTTCTTTAGCCATTCTTTGGTTGAGGGGCATCTCGGTGGTTTCCAGTTTCTGGTTATTACAAATAAAGCTGCTGTGAACATAGTTGAGCAAGTGTCCTTGTGGTATAGTAAAGCATCCTTTGAGTACATCCCTAAGAGTAGTATAGCTGGTTTTTCAGGTAGGTCGATTCCCAATTTTCTGAGAAAACACCATATTGATTTCTAAAGTGGCTCTACAAGTTTGCACTCCCACCAGCAGTGGAGGAGTGTTCCCCTTGTTCCACATCCTTTTCAACATAAGCTGTCATCAGTGTTTTTGATCTTAGCCATTCTGATAGGTGTAAGATCGTATCTCAGATTTGTTTTGATTTGTATTTCTCTGATGACTAAGGATGTTGACCAATTCTTTAAATGTCCTTTGGGGGCCATAAGGGGTTAGGAAGAAACCTGGTGCCAGGGAAACTCCCAGGAATCCACAAGTATGACTCCAGCTAAGACTCCTAGAAATAGTGGATAGGTAGCCTAAACTGGCCATCTCCTGTGATCAAATTGGTGACTACTCTAATTGTCATCAGAGAGGTTTTGTTCAATAACTGATGGAAAACAGATACAGAGATTCACAGCCCAGCACTGGGCTGGGCTCTGGGTAACCTGTTGGAGAGAGGGAGGGAGGAAGGATTATAGGGGGGTTGGGAGTGTTGGGTGTCAAGGTCATCACAAAAGAACCCATAGAGACAACTAACATGGGCTCATAGGAGCTCACAGACACTGAACCAACAGCTAAGGAGCCCACATGGGACCAACCTAGGCCCTCTATATACATGTGACAGTTGTGTAGCTTGGTCTACTTGTGGCACTCTTAGCAGTGGGAGTGGGACCTGTTCTTGATGCTTTTACAGGCTTTGGGGAACCTATTCCTCATTCCAGGTTGCCTTACCAAGCCTTAATATGAGGGGAAGAGCTTAGTCCTACATCAACTTGATATGCCATGCTTTGTTTTGGATTTGGTCACTTAAATATTTGTCTAGTAGTATTTCAGTATGGTATTCTTTTGAAGTTCCCTAGTAACTGTATATGTAAGTATATGCACCCATATAAATACATACACATACATCAAAGAGACACAGATCACTTAATGATGGGGAGAAAAGCACCATTATGCAAATATCACAGAGTATACTCAAACAAGAGAGCTATGATGCCACTAGGCAACATAAGTTTATGGGGATCATTGTTGTATATTCAATCCATTTTAACTACTTGTAGGAGGCCAGCTCCCACCTTTTAAATGGTTCCTATGAGGAGAAGAGAGGGATAAGAGATAAGAAGAAAGACAGAAACACAGGATAGCTTTGGGAGGATCTGGATCAAAACCCAATGGCCCCTTCTGCCTCTTCGAAGGGGCTTTTTATAACAATGCCAAGGGTCAGGGCAAAAGAGCTCCCCCTTGCTAGATCAAAGCACACCACACAGCCAAGTATAGACCCTTCCAAACACCTGGTACCCACATCCATGGTCAAATCATCCCCTTACGCAGCACTGCTGGGTAAAGCAAGCTCAGATTCTTGGACCCTGAGTAAGTTCTCACTAGGAAACCTCTGTGGGTCTCTCCAACTACTACATTGTTAAACTATGAATGATATATGACTATATATGTATTTTTGTAGGGTTAGGGATCAAACACAGGGCCTCACATGTTAGGTACACTTTACCCTGAGCTCTAACTCCATCCCTTGCATATGTGTATATAGGTGTGTGTGTGTGTGTGTGTGTGTGTGTGTGTGTGTGTGTGTGTGTGTGTGTGTATGTATGTATGTATGTAAATTCACATACACACACAGACTATAGATATTTAGACCTATCTATCTATCTATCTGTCTGTCTATCTATCTATCTATCTATCTATCTATCTATCTATCTATCTATCTATCTATCTATCTATCTATCTATCTATCTATCTATCTAGTTGTATTCCTGGATAGAAGACAGGATTTTGGAGGGACAACTAGAATTCTGACATACTTTGGTTAATTAAAATAATCAAGACTATATATTTTGCTCCTAAGCATTGCTCCTGCTAGTATGAGGTATTTTCTTTCTTTTTCCCCTCAAAATAATTGGTATCTATGGTAACTCAGCTGAGAAATCACAGCTATCCATCCTACAGCAAGAGTCTTTTAAAAATCTTATATTTAAATCCTAATAATACTCACAATTTTCTTGGGGTGAAGACCCCAAGCTAAGCGATAGATTACCCACAGGGACTCAAAGGTAGATAGAATGTCACAGGAACTACTCTTTGGCACTTTGGCTGGGTAAATGTCCTGTCCTATTTTTAAACCAATCCTTGAAAACTCCCACTGGTACTGAACAGTTTTTGATCCTTCAGGTATTATGAGTCTTAATCAAATGATTAAATGAAGCATCTGTTTCTTGCTTCCTTTTTCCATTTTTCTACTTTCTTTCTCTCCATTTTATCTTCATCAACTTCTGCATGGCATCTAAAGTCTTCTTTTTCATTGCTACCTTCACCTATATCTTCTTTCCTATCTGTATCTTCATTGTCATTCTCTTCATAAATTCTTCCTTACCATCCTCATCACCAAAGTATAAGGTCTTTTCGGGATACTCTTTCATTTTGTTTTTAAAAATACTCAGGTAGTGTTTTTTTTCTGATTCTGTTATTAACCCCTACTTTTTGTTTTACCAGATAATTTTTATTTTACTTACATGTCTTATAATATATTCAGATTTTTGTCATTAGTTCTGTAAATACTGAAAGAAGCACACGTAAACAAGATATGTTTTTCTGTTCTTAAGATGCAACACATGCTTTCAGGCATCATTAGGTTTTTATGAAATCTTCTATAGTAGGTTTGTTATTTATGTCTTTTTGATCTTGACTTTTCTTGTTTTTATTAAATTAAATGGCTGTCATAGATTGAACAACAAATTAAATCTCAGGTATTTTATGTTCATCTTTGTGCTCACCTCTTTTTATTAAAATCTGTCAAAGACATCACATATGCACAAAAAGAAAACAACAGGCCAATTATTTCTAAATCCTATGAAACATAATTCATCCATAATTAAAATAACAACACACCATGACCAAATAGGCTTTATTCCAGAAAATCAATGATGATTTAATTCTAGGAAATCTATTATTGTTATTCAGTATTCTCATAGTTTAAAAGAGAAACATGATTATCTCCTTAGAATCTGACAAGGCGTATAATTCGACTCAATATCCATTGACTCAAAACAATTCTAAAACATGAACAGATGGACACACTATAAAAAATCTAAAATAACTACTAAGGAAACAGTAAGAAACTATTCTATAACTTCAAAAGGCTTACAACAATTTTGATAACAAACTTCAGCAGTATATAATATTTGATTTGAAGTCTACTGGCAAATTTGATTTGAATGAAACCTAATGACGTAAGAGTAATAACATTGTTATGCAATAATGACTTGTTTTTAAATTTCTTAGAAAGTAAGTATTATTCTCACTATAAGCACTGTACTAAGCAGTGAAAATTCTAACATACAATATGAAAATTCGAAAAGAATTCTTTTACTGGTTATGAAATACAGTGCAAATTTTTGGTAGCCAAAATTTCTGGTGACTTTATTACTTAGATTAAAAACTCTCTTCTTTTTGTGGTACTGGGATTAAACCCAGGGCATCATGCATGCTAGGCAAGCACTGTACTACTGAAATACGTCCTCAGCATAAACTCCCTTTGTAAATGTGTTACCAAACCCACTTCCCATTGTACCTGTTTGTTTCAGGAGATTCCAGACAATTTTGCATTTCTGGGTCTGCTCAAGTGACATTCTCAGTAACCTGGTCTATATATATATAAAAAATAACAGATAATTAATCTAAATGAAAATAACTTTATGCAAATTAATATAATTTCAAATTGTATTCACTAAAATAGTTAATAGTAAAATAATAGAAAATGATTTTTTAACCAAACACTTTGCCATTAGTATAGAAATACTAACTTCCAAATGTTCTTTTCCTTATTGTACTAAGAAAATGATTAACAGAAAATCTTGATCATTATCATTTTCTTTAATAATATAGAATATAAGAAAAATATTTCACCTGGATAGTTGTATGAGACGCTCCATAGACTTCCAAAAAAAACTGATGAAAATTATAAAACATAATCATGTAGGGCTAGGGGTATAGTTCAGTAGTACAGAGCTTGTTTAGCATGTGTGAGGCACTGGTTCAGTGCCCAGAAACTTTCCTCTCTCTCCTCCCAATGAGACCAAATAAAATGAAATCACACCAAGTCATAGAAAATTGCTCAGAAGATATGCACTTATTTGTTCCCAGAAGCCTACTAAGTATCAGTAAGAGCAATGACAGCGTATGACATATGAGCCATGTCATGTTGAAATTAACCCTCATGTCAGTATGATATAAGCACAGTTTTATCAGATGTGGCCAAGTTTCCAGGCTGGGATTCCTAGGAGGTCCAAGACTGCTGGACTTTTCCTCCACTAAGACCTGTCTTATAAATGCTCTATTATAAACAGGCACAAGTCTTCTACTCAGACTCTATTTAAGGACTGTATTATAGGACAAAAGCAAGGGAAGTTCAAAATACTTGGTTTCAATTGTTCTCATCTCAGTGAGCTTGTAGGATAGTTTCTATGCTGAGAGACACAAGGCAAAAATACCAAGGACCACAAGTCTTGCATAGTCTTCCACTCATAGAACTGAATATCTGATATAAACCAAGCACTACTATCCTTGCTCCCAGATCTAAAACAGTGGTTCTGTTGCGTCTTAGTAAAAGGCACGTTATGAGCTCTGAAGTTTTGCCTAAGAAGAATGACTTTAATTAGAACAGAGTCTAGAGAAATTCAAGTCCAAGGTCACTGTGAAAAATCTTGAAGATTTTGTTAGTGAACATGAGTAAACTGGTAGCTCAACACAAAATAGACCAATTTGAAATTTACAGACAAATTGGGTAAAGAGGCAATCATAAACGTCTTTATCCATTCAAAGGGGCATTATTTTAAGTGGATCATACTGTAGAGAAATTTATGTCCAAGAACATTAGAGAGTAAAAGAACAAGAGAGGGCACAATCACCTAGCAAGTAGGATGTACATCAACAGAAGTCCATTCTGGAGCTTAAAAGGGAGATCAACCTGCATAAGGTCTGTATTCTACATGGAAGTAGAAAGGAGACTAGTTGGGAAGGAGAAGGAGGTCATTGGGAGTTGGAAGGGAAAGAAAAGTGGGAGATGGCTGGTGAATATGATCACAGTACATTGTATACATATATAAAATTATCAAAAAATAAAAGTGGTTAGAAAGTGAAATGTCCCCCAGAGGCTCACTTGTTTGAACATTTGGTCCCCAAATGGTGATGCTATTTGGAAAGGTTGTGGAATCTTCATCCGGAGGAGCCTCACTGGAAGAAATGGGTTACTGGGAACAGACCTTAATGTTTTATAGCCCAGCCCTACTTCCTGTTTATGGTCTGCTTCCTGATTGTGGATGCAATATGACAAGCTTAATTCTCCTGTGCCTGCCATTCTGCCTTCCTGCCTGCTGCAGTGAGAACCAAGGGTAAATGCTGGCGGCTATTGTTTGTTTTCACTCCCCTAAACAAGTTTGTTCAGCCCAATTACACTACATATGTTTGATCACATGTAGGTGGGAGGTATGTGGGCGGGAAATATATCAGGATATATGCTTGTCCCTGATTGGGTATGGGCTGGGGGTGGTGATGGTGGTATACAGGCAGGAAATATGTCAAGATATCTGCTTGCCCCTGATTAGACCTGGTGGGAAATTCAATGGCCTTGTGGGTGTGCCTTTTTAAGCATCTGCAAAATGTGACTAATACCCACTTTCTGGGAACCCAGGAATAGACCTGACTAGAGTTGATCCCCCTGGCCAGTATTTAATTAAAGCTTGCTTCAAATATAGCTCAAAATTATGGTAGTGGTCTTATTCTCGCCTGGTGTGATTAACATTGCCACATCTCACTTACCATGGTGGACTGTGTCTCTCTGGAACTGTAAGCCCGAATAAAGCCCTTCTCCATTTAAGTGGATCTTGTCAGGGTATTTTATCACAGCAAGAGAAAACTAACAGAGAAATTGGTACTGGGAAGTGAGGCTGTTGCTGTGATAAACCTGACCATGTGAATCTTCGGCCTTTGGGAGTGTTTTATACTAGAAATGTCTAAGAGTTTGGAATTTTGGGCTAGAAAAGTCCTTGAATGCAGAGCTTAAAGGACAATTCTAATAGGAGTTTGGAAGACCAGAAAGCATAGAATAATGTGGACTATGGAAGATCAACTTATGAGGCTTTAGAGGGTGACAGGGGCTCTTTGAGAACTGGACTACAAGCCATTTAGTTTTTATTTACACAAATAATCTGGCCCTTGTCCCAAGAACTTGAGTGAAGCTGAATTTAAGTTATAGCCTAACTTGTTTGGTAGAGGAATTTAAAGGCAGGACAACATCAAAGACATGTCATAATTACTGCTCACTGCTCTCATTTTTATCTATATTAGAAGAGATAAAGTGGAACAAAAGGTAATTTTAAAATGTGAAGTTTGGTAAGGAAAGTTGTATGAAAAAAAAAGCTTAAAGTTGTGAACAAAGAAAATACAGATAATAAAGCATCTGTCATTGTTAAAAAGTTTAATTCCATTAAAAAGAAACCTCCTTTTCTACAGAGACAATAATGAAGGTACCTTGAGGTTAAGACTCCGCCCATCAAAGTCTCTAACCTGTGAAAATGCAAATGTATTTGAAAGGGGAAAAGCATAAACTCACAATGCCAAAGGAGATTCCTGTTCTAGAGAGCAACTGTTCAGAGAAGTGTTTCTCCAGGGTTAGCACACAATAGCTGATGCAATTGTGAGTCAAGGGGACCATCCTAAGGTCAAAGGAGAATCCGTACTGTCACTCGTGTGGTAGCGGTTTTGCAGGCATTAAAGGTGCAAAACTGAGGGGTCATGAAGTCTTGCACCACAGTTCCAGAGAGCTGCTGAGGATAAGCAACATGCTCCAGGGTCAGAGTTCCTGCAAAGAGGTCTTGAAAGGCTACTGCATGAAGATGTGAAGAGAAAGACTAAATTGTAGTAGATACCCTGGCTATTGGAGAAACCAGAACCATAAATGTCCACCAATAAATGTTGTCTAAATAAAGTAGAGCTGAACCAAGAGAGAGGCAGCAGAGCGTGTGTGTGTGTGTGTGTGTGTGTGTGTGTGTGTGTGTGTGTGTGTGTGTGTGTGTGTGTCAGGGCTACCTAAGTCCATTGGAGCTGAGATGATTCCTTCCATCATGACTTCCAAATGCCAGACATAGAGCTGCAGCATTCGATGTTGCTGTGCTGGCTTTTGGTCTTGCTTTGGTGCAAAACATCCTTCCTATTCCCTTTTGGAATTGAAATGTATATTCTGTGCCATTGTATGCTGGACTAACATAATTTCTTTTTATTTTACAGAAGGTAACAGCTAAGATATTGCCTCCATTATTAGAAAATACTTTCGGACTTTTGAACAGTGTTGGGACTGTTAAAGATTATAAAAACTTCTGAAGTTGGACAGAATATATTTTGCATCAAAACATGGCCATGAGCCTATGGAGGCCAGGGGCATAATGTTGTGGTTTGAATGTGAAATTCTTCCTATAGGGTCACATGTTTGAATACTTAGACCCTAGCTGGTTAGCACTATTTGGGAAGGGTGTGGAACCTTTAGCAAGTGTAGACTTGTTGGAGGAAGTAAGTCCCTGGGTGTGGACTTTAAGACATCATAGCCAGGCCCAATTTTCTGTTCCCTCTCTGCTTCCTAAATGTGGATATAACACGACCAGCAAGCATTCTGATACTGCCAACAGGCCATTCCTGCCTGCTACCATGTCTTCCTTGCCAGGATGAACTAACCATATTGCCCTGGAACTGCAAGCCAAAATAAACCCCTTCTTACTTAAGTTGCTTTTGTCAGAAAAGCAACAGAAAACTAATTTAAAAATAAAACTTGAATAAGTAAAGAAGGGAGATTAGGGAAAAGGTATAATATCAAAGCACTCTACTAAAACCACTGCCATCTCATTTCAGGAGGATGGGTCAGGATGTTTTCAAAAGCAAAGACTACACAGTAGAAGCAGCGGCGGCGGGTCGGATAACCGTTTGTGAGGATGAAGCGGCATGCTAAGAACCGTATTGCAGGGGCTGTCTACACCTACCACGAGAAGAGGAAGGACGCAGCGGCCTCAGGCTATGGGACCCAGAACATCCGACTGAGCCAGGACGCTGTGAAGGACTTTGACTGCTGCTGTCTCTCACTGCAGCCCTGCCATAATCCTGTGGTCACCCCAGATGGCTACCTGTACGAACGGGAGGCGATCCTGGAGTACATCCTACACCAGAAGAAAGAGATTGCCCGGCAGATGAAGGCCTATGAGAAGCAGCGAGGAGCCCGGAGGGAAGAGCAGAAACAGCTTCAGCGAGCAGCAGCCCAGGACCAAGTTCGAGGCTTCCTGGAGAAGGAGGCAGCCATCGTGGGCCGGCCCCTCAACCCCTTCATACACAACACAGATGGTGAGCAGCCCGGGCCCAGTGCAGGTCCCCCAGGCAAGGATAAGAACAAAGCGCTGCCCAGCTTCTGGATTCCCTCACTGAAGCCCAGGCAAAGGCCACCAAGCTGGAAAAACCATCCATGCCACACTGTGACCTGCCCAATGTCTGGGAAGCCTCTACACATGTCGGACCTGAAGCCAGTACGTTTCACACAGCTGGACGACTCTGAGGACCACATGGGACTCATCACATGCAGTGAGCGTGTGCTGTGACCCGAGACAGCCTGAGCAATGCCACACCATGTGCAGTGCTGCGACCCTCTGGGGCTGTGGTCACCCTGGAGTGTGTGGAGAAACTGATCCGGAAGGACATAGTGGACCCCGTCAATGGGGATACGCTGACAGAGCGCGACATCATCGTGCTGCGGCGCTGCAGTTAGGGCTTCACAGGCTCAGGAGTGAAGCTGCGGGCCGAGATGTCTCGGCCAGTGATGCAAGCCTGAGCTGTGACCTAACAAAAGTGCCTGTGAATGAACTGGATCTCTGGTGCCTCACTTAGCCGGGCGCTGGTGGGCATGCCTTTAATCCCAGTACTTGGGAGGCAGAAGCAGGCGGATCTATGTGAGTTCAAGACCATCCTGGCCTACAGAGTGAGTTCCAGGATATCCAGTACTGCAAAGAGAAACCCTGTCTTGAAAAACCAAAAAAAGGAAAAAAAAAAAAGAGTGGACTTGAAGTATGGGTCACTCCAGTCCCAGATGAGCCCTAAACTCCTGGAAGCTGCCTCAGTTACTTTTGACCATGCAGGAGCCCTGGTAACAGGAACCTGTTAATCTAGTCTCCTCCAGCCTCAGTCAGGATCTGCGAGAGGGCGCTCTGCCCAGGAAGTATGGGGCTCAGGGTATAACACACTCCCAAGCAAGCTACTCAAAGAGACCCCCCAGACATGGACCTGCCCGCCATGTGCCCTTAATTGCAGGACTCCCCCGCAGACCTGGCACATTCCCACACACTGCCTCATGTACAGTCCTGCCCTCATCTCTTCCCCTGGAGAACGTCTCTCAAGAATCCCAACTTCCAGCCGGGCAGTGGTGGCGCACACCTTTGATCCCAGCACTCAGGAGGCAGAGGATCTCTGTGAGTTCGAGGCCAGCCTGGTCTACAGAGTGAGTTCTAGGACAGCTGGGGCTACACAGAAAAACCCTGTCTCAAAAAAAAAAAAAAAGAACCTCAGCTTCTCTGAGTCTGTCCAGCTTTCCTCAGTACCCTCCCCCCCAACCCCATGAATTGTTCCAAAGCGACACAGACCACCCACACCCCAACTCCATGTAAAACTCAGCTTCCTTTTTTCTTTTCTTTCTGGACTGGGAAGGGCACACACTAAGCAAGTGTTCAAGAGTTCTTATCTTTTAATTAAAAACAATTTGGTTTTAAAATAAAAAGCAAAGACTACCCTGTGTGGAGTAAAAATTGAGCCATTGTACTATGGGGCCAAGAGAGCTCAATGAACTAGTCCAGTCAATTCACTAAGCAATTACAGAAAGCAAACTAACAAGGGCTGGAAGACAGAACACGAGTTAAGAACTTTGCTGCTCTTGCAGAGGACCTGAGTTTGATTCCCAGAACTCAGAGAGCAGATCACGATTGTCTGTAATTTCAGCTCTGTAATCCCACTTCTGCCTCCAAGAGCACCAGGCAACTATGTAGTGCACATGCAGGCAAACTTCATACACACAAAAAATAGAAATGACTTTGTAAAGGCCCAGATGTTAAACTAGACACATATTTCAAAACAGCTATTTTAAATATGCTTAGATAACTAAAGGAATCTACATGTAAAGAATGAAGGTATAAGAGTGCTCATCAGCTATATCTCAATAAAGTCATATATGTTATAAAAGTAATCAAATAGAAATTCTAGAATTAAAAATACAGTTTAACAATTCTTTACAGACCTTGAAAGAACAATACTCAACTTCATATGGAAAAACAAAAAAATCAGGATAGCTAAAACAATCTGTACAATAAAGTAACTTCCGGAGGTAAAAAACCACATGGTATTGGCATAAAAACAGAGAGGTGGATAAATGTAATTGAATCAAAGACCCAGACGTAAATCTACATACTTATGGACATGTGATTTTCGACAAAGGAGCCAAAATTATACAATGGAAAAAGGAAAGCATCTTCAACAAATGGTGCTGGTCTAACTGGATGTCACCATGTAGAAGAATGCAAATAGACCCATATTTATCACCCTGCACAAAACTCAGGACCAAGTGAATCAAAGATCTCAACATAAATCCAGATATACTGAACCTGATAGAAGAGAAAGTGGGAAACAATCTCAAACACACTGGCACAGGAGACAACTTTCTAAACAGAATACCAATAGTACAGACACTAATATTGACAATTAATAAATGGGAACTTCCTAAAATTGAAATGTCTCTGTAAGGCAAAGGATACCATCAAAAGGACAAAACAGCAGCCCACAGAATGGGAAAAGATCTTCACCAACCCCACATCTAAAAAAGGGCTGATTTCCAAAATATATGAAGAACTCAAGAAACTAGATATCAACAAACCAAATAATCCAATTAAAAATGGGCTACAGATTGAAACAGAATTCTCAACAGAAGAATCTCAAATGGCCCAGAAACACTTAAGGAAATGTTCAACATCCTTAGCCATCAGGGAAATGCAAAACAAAATGACTCCGAAATTTTATCTTATACCTGTCAGAGTGGCTAAGATCAAAAACACAAGTGACAGCTCAGACAGGTGAGGATATGGAGCAAGGGGAACACTCCTCCATTGTTGCACATATAGACAAGCAGGCACACACATATACATAAATAAAAATTAAGGAAAAGACATGTGAGATGTAGAAAAGACAAAAAATAAAATGGTAGAAGTTTGACTATAAAATAATATCAATTGTTAATGTATTATACTATGTAATAAGAGACAGAGATTGTCATACTAGTTTAAAATATAATTTATATTCTATCTATAGGAGATAAGCACTATATCTAAAGACACAGGATGAAAATAAAAGGATGAGAGCTGGGCAAGGTGGTGCATGCCTTTAATCCCAGCACTCAGGAGGCAGAGGCAGGTGGATCTCTGTGAGTTTGGGGTTAGCCTGGTCGACAAAGTGAGTTTTAGGACAGCTAGAGATATTACACAGAGAAACCCTCTCCCAAAAAACCAAAAATTAAAGGACAAAAAAAGACTATGAATTAGATATTTTAACACCTCTATAAACAATAAAACTAGGAAAAACATCAAAGGTATAGAAGATTTAATACCTATAAAGTCCATACCTAACAAGCATACATTAAACATGCCACCAATCCAACATCAATGTATATGCTCAAAATGAAACTATTCACACAAATATTTGTACATGTTTATTAAGACTTCATAATATTCTAAAAAATGTTTTATTTTATGTATATGAATGTTTGCCTGTGTGTAGGTATGTACATGCTTAGATGCTTGATGTCCATATAGTCAAGAAGAGGGTGTCAGATTCCCTGGAACTTGAGTTACAGGCAGTTGTAAGCCATTATGTGGGCATTGGGAACTATATCTGGGTCCTCTGCAAGAGCAGCAAGTGCTTTTTAACTAAAAAGCCATCTTTTCCAGACCTGAGACATTATCAGTAATATTGGAAAATTGGAAACAACCCAAGTGTCTGTCAATGAATGAGTGAATAATGAAGATGTGATATATCCAGACAATGAAATGTTATTCAGCTATAATAAGGTGTGAAATACTGACACCTATTAAGAAACAGAGAATCTGAAACATTATTTTTTTTTTTTTACAAAAGGATCCAATCAGAAAAGACTACAAGTCATATTATTAGATTTACATAAAAAGCTCACAATAGGCAAACTATATAGACAGAAAGTAGCTAACTGATTGCTTAGAGCTAGTGACAATGATGAAGAGTACCCGCTAATGGGTAAAAGATTTCTTTTTAGAATGATAAAAATATTCTAAAATTAGATTGTAACTGGAGTATTACTATGTCCACCTGGCTCCTGTAGCCACTCAGGCCCAATTGAACACACAGAGACTTATATTATTTATAAACTGTATGGCCATGGCAGGCTTCTTGCTAGCTGTTCTTATATCTTAAATTAACCCATTTCTATTAATCTATAAGTTGCCACGTGGCTCGTGGCTTACCGGTATCTTATATCATGCTTCTCCTTGTGGCAGCTGGCAGCATCTCCTCTGACTCAGCCTTCTACTTCCCAGAATTCTCCTCTCTCTTTGTCCCGCCTATACTTCCTGCCTGGCTACTAGCCAATCAGTGTTTTATTTATTAATCATAGCAACATATATTCACAACATACAGGACACCCCACAACATTAGATTTTGTTGATCGTTGTACAGCTTAAAATACGCTAAAAAGTATTACAATGTACATGTAAATGGATAGTTTGGGATGGTGATAATGCTTGGTGGCAGCATGTGTACCTAGAATGCACAAGGCCCTGAGTTTAATTCTCAGCAATGCCCAAAATGAAAATGAATGGGTGAATTATAGGATATATGAATTATACATCAAGAAGTCTGTTACAATTTAGATAGAAAGATCTCCCATGTTCATGGGTTGGTAGCATTAACATAGTAAAAATTGCCAACCTACCAAAAGCAATCTACAGATTCAAAGCAGTCCCCATCAAAATTCCAACATAATTCTCTAAAAGTCTTTAAAGGACAATTTTCAGCTATATATGGAAACATAAGAAACTCAGAATACCTAAAACAATCTTTTATAATAAAAGAACTGCTTGAGGTATTACCATCCCTGATCTCAAATTGTACTACAGAGCTATAATAATAAAAACAGCATGGTATTGGCACAAAACAGACATGTTGATCAATGGAATTAAATGAAAGATCCAGATATATCCATATATCTATGGACACCTAATTTTTGTAAAGAAGCCAGAACTACTATTACATTGGAAAAAAGACAGTATCTTCAACAAATGATGCTGGTCAAACTGGATGACAGCATATAGAAAGATCCAAATAAATCTATAATTACCACCCCACACAAAACTCAACTTCAAATGGATCAAAGACCTCAACATAAATGTGGGAGCCCACAACTGACTCAGTTCCCCAGTTTGAATCTGAAGTCTATTCTGAGTCAATAGAGTTCAAGCTTGCTTGCTCCAGGGGTGTGAAAAGGTCCTTATTAGCCCACAGAGTCTTTGAAGAGCTGTGAGAAAGTCCTGATTAGCTCACAGGAAGGAACACTCTAGCTAGCTAGATGCAGGCTGCTGACACCAGCCAGAGGAACATAGAAATAGACAATGAAACTGCCTGCTCCTTGACACAAGGCAGGATAGATAGTGGTTGAATGCCTATGCTGTGCATTGTTCTACCTCTGTCCTTCAAGACTGTATACAAGCTCACCGTGAAATAAACTTGGGGCTGTCCAGCACTGACTGGCAGACCTGTCGACTCTTTTCTGTCTTCTTCACTGTCTCTACAATCCACACTCCCTCACCCAGATACCCAACTGATTGTCAGCAGGCTCCAACCCATAAAACCAGTACACTGAACCTGATAGGAGAGAAAGTTTGGAATGGCCTTGAATGTATTGGCATAGGAAAAGACTTCCTGAACAGAGCACTGACAGCACAGGCACTAAGATCAACAATTAATAAATGGGACCTCATGAAACTGAAAAGCTTCTGTAAGGAAAAGGACACCATCATATGGACAAAGCAGCAGCCTATAGAATGAGAAAAGATTTTTACTAACTCCACATCTGATAGAGGGATAATATCAGAATATATAAAGAACTCAAGAAACTAGATATTAAGAAAAGTATCCACTTTAAAAAAAATGGGATATACATCTATACAGAGAATTCTCAAAAGAGAAAACTCAAATGGCTGAGAAACACTTAAGGAAATTCAACATCCTTAGTCATCAGGGAAATGCAAATCAAAACTACTTTGAGATTCCATCTTACACCTGTCAAAGTGTCTAAGATCAAAAACACAGTGACAGCTCATGGTAGAGAGGATGTGGAGTAAGGGGAACACTCTTCCATTGCTGTTGGGACTGCAAACTTGTACAGATCTTATGGAAATCAGTGTGGCAGTTCCTCAGGAAGATGCGAATCAATTTAATTTAAGATCCACTCATTATTCATTATTCAATTTCTAAGTTCTCTAGAGAAACCTGAGCAATACAGTAATAAACCATATAAATGGATTTATAGACAAAAAAATCACATTATCTTCCCAATAGATACAGAAAAGGCCTTTGAGAAAATCCAACATGTCTTCATGATAAAAGTCCTAGAGAATTTAGGGTTAGAGGGAATATACCTCAAAATAATAAAAGCTATATATGATAATTTCATAGCCAAAAGAGGGCATTGGATCCCCTGGAGCTGGAGTTACAGGTGGTTATGAGCAACCTGACACAGGTGCTGGAAACTGAACTTAGGTTTTCTGCAAAAGCAGTTATTGCTCTTAACTACTGGGAGAGCTCTCTAGCCCCTATTTTATGTATAGTACCAGGCATCTAAAAAGCCCTGCCATTTGGACAGTGATGCTGTTTGAAACCTTGGTCTATAGACTTGACAAAATAAGTGTTTTATTACTGCATATATAAGCCAGAGATTCAAATTTTGTTTCAAAATTAGAAGTTCAATTAATTCTAAAAGACTTCTATGTAGTTCTTTGTAGTGATGATAATTTTTCCTGACTCCTTTATATATTAAATGCATTTGCATCCCTTCTAAAATGCAAAGTTTAGGAGAAAATCTTACCAAGCTTCTATCTTCCAACTAGAATCATTAGTGGTGCTAACCTTTTGCAGGCTGCTGTTCATGTAATTGAATAATGAGTATTGTCTTTGAGTCAGTGGGTCTCATCCTTCCCAATGCTGTGACCTTTTAATACAGTTCCTCAGGTTGTAGTGACCCCAACCATAAAATTATTTTAGCTGCTACTTCATAACTATAATTTTGCTACTGTTATAAATTGTAACGTAAATATTTTTGGAGATAGAGGTTTATCAAAGGGGTCATGATCCACAGGTTGAGAACTGCTCCTTTAAGCAAAGCTAATCAGACATGACCTTACACTGTACATACCAAGCAGCGCCTCCTAATAATTAAAAGGTATTGGACATTGGTCACCTAAGGAGTACATCTGTAAACAAGTAATTCATTTTCAAATTCCTTTTACATTTGTTATCATTGGTTGTGTTTTTGTAAAGTTTGCAGTTATTAATACTCTGTAGAAGTATAACTTCTAACAAAAGAACATGAACAATACTTGAAAATAAAAAAGCAGTTGTGATGAACAAGTAACACAAGGACTATACTTAAGAGTTGGCAAAATTTCCCATGTGTTGATTTAATCTGTATTCATTGAGATACAGTTTAACATACCCAGACTATGAACTAAAAAGGAGTAACTTTTAAAAAGTTAAAAGCACCATAAGGATAACGTTATATTGGTTTCTTTTGTTATTGCTGTGAAAAAGTACCCAGCAAGAAGCAACTTAGTTCCCAGCACTCAGGAGGCAGAGGCAGGAGGATCTCTGTGAGTTCGAGGCCAGCCTGGTCTACCAAGTGAGTTCCAGGAAAGGCGCAAAGCTACACAGAGAAACCCTGTCTCGAAAAACCAAAAAAAAAAAAAAAAAAAAAAAAAAGCAACTTAGTGGACAGAGAGTTTCTTTTGGCTTACGGTTTATGAGGATACAGTCCATCATGGTGAGGAAGGCATGGCAGCAGGGGCAGGAGGCAGCTGGTTATATTGCAGGGGGAAAGAAGATAGTGAAGGATACTTTTCTCCTTTTAATGCAAGTCTGGGACTCCAGTGCATGGCATGGTGTTACCCACATTTAGGGTTGGTTTTCCCACTTTAGTTAACTAATCTAGACAATCCCTCACAGATATGACCAGAGGCTTGTCTCTTTGGTAATTCTAGGTCCTGTTAAGTTGACAACAACATTAACCATGATGTTACTGCTATTTTCAGTAAAGCAAAAGTGCTTATAGAGAATAAAATTACAATCACCTTTACTTGAAGTTAATTTTTGCCTAGTTTTTCTCTGGGGAAGTTAGATTCTTTTCTTGTCTATTCTTATTTAATAGAAAAGACTTCTTAAAGGGGGCTCATTTACCCTCATGAAAAAGGACTTCATCTTTGTAAGTCTAGTATCTAGTAAGAAACTAGTGTTCAATTTTTTTAATTCCATGTGTATGAATGTTTTGTCTGTGCACCTTGTGCATGCCTGCTGCCCATAGAAGACAGAAGAAGGCTTTTGATCCCCTGGAACTGGTGTTACAGATGGCTGTGAGCAACCACGAAGGTGCTGAGAATCAAATATGGGTCCTCTGTGAAAGCAGCCAGTGCTCTTAACCACTGAGCCATCTCTCCAGCTCCTCAAATATTTTTTGAGTTGAACTCAAAAAAGGAACAGAAAAAAATATAACAGGCCCCAGACCTTAGTAAGCCCCCAGACTTTAGCACAAATGACTCCATGATGCAAGTACCATTAAGGCTGTAAAATTCAGTACCACCTGCCAAAACTAAACCAAAGACCTAATCCATCAGAGTCCATAGTTCTGGGAAAGTCTCTAACCTTGCTTTTTGGCTTCTGTAGTTCTGCTTCTGGTTAACTGTTCTTGTTAACTGAAGCATGTCAACCCAGAGCACGGTTTTTGTACTTAAAATTTCACCCCGAGAAAGGCTCGGTGTTACATTGGGATCCCAAACACCCAGTGTAGTCGCCGGCTAATGAAGACTTTCTATTGGCTTAAATCCATGTCTGAGCAGTCTTCTCTGGTGAATACCTCACAACAAGAAACAGACATATAATGAGAATTTATTCTAAATGTAAAGAATAATACGAAAGAAATGACTAACACAAGATAAGAGGATAAAGAGCTAAATGGACTTTATACCTGTTGGAGAAATGAGAACCTAACAAGTATGGGAAATTAAGATGTTTTCTTATTACAGGTAAGAGAAACCAAGCAGACAGAGAACTCAGGTGTGTCTAACTTCTTACTGTTGTAACGTGACACTGTCATTTACAACGCTCATGCTGGAGAACCATGTGGTTGAGTGAAAAAAATTGCAAAACCCTCATGTTTTAAATATGTTTACAATTTAGCATTGGGCTGCATTCATAGCTATCCTGCGCTGCATGTATCTAATGAATTGTGGGTTGGAAATGCCTCATTAATTCTTAAAAATCAAACAAAGTGGTAATTATGTGACTTTCTTTGAAGAAGGATGAAGAGTTGTAGGTGTGCGGGATATGATAATTCTGGTAGCTCCTAAAAAGGTAGGTTTAAGAGTGGAGGCAGGGCTGGGCGGTGGTGGCGCACGCTTTTAATCCCAGCACTTGGAAGGCAGAGGCAGGCAGATCTTTGTGAGTTCAAGGCCAGCCTGGTCTACAGAGTGAGATCCAGAAAAGGCGCAAAGCTACACAGAGAAACCCTGTCTCGAAAAACAAAAAAACAAAACAAAACAAAAAAAAAGAGTGGAGGCAGGTGTGATAGTTAACATCCGTAATCTCAGAGGATGAGGCAGGAGAACTACCATGAGTTTGAGGCCATATGGTTTATAATTTGAAACATGGTATCATAAAAAACATTAAGAAAGGAATTGAGAGTGGAATTCAGGCAAAGGTAAGAGATCATGTCTTGTTAGACACAAGATAATGGTGACATATTCAAGCAAATTGAATATTGAGTAAAGAGAAACAAGCTAAGGAAATCACTTCACTTGGCTATCAAAACTCTAGACACAGATGAGTTCTTCCATAGCAAAAGTGTGAAAAGAAACAAAAGTAGAGGAAACACTTTGATGGGTCATAGATTACCACAGAGAGACAATGAAGATAAATATAATAACAGACTAGGAATGAGTCCATGGGAAGGGGCATCTAACAAGAAGAGGCTAAACCAAATGCAACTTTTGCTGTGGAAGGAATTAACCATTATAAACCTTTGAAATCAAGATGCTTCTAGAATAAGAGGAGAAGATTTCCTAAAGGGGAACAAAAACAAATGTGTCAGGGCAAAGAAATATAGCAAACAGCACACTTCACCCTTCTCTGTTCTTTGAAGATGGAACATTACCTGTTCGTAAGTTGTTGAAGCTTTTCTTCCTTGCTCTAGATCAACTGCAGCTGCTACAAGTAAACATGTTTTCTGTGCAATCAGTAGTCCTTGATCAGAAGGACAAAAAAGGGACAGCTGATAAGAAATAACCAGAACATCAATGAATACTGAGAAGTCTGTCAGGTGAACACAATCAGAATCAAAATCAGCAACATTTTGTCTGAATGAAAAAATTCTGCTGGAAAACCACATGTTGCCATAAAAATGATATGGACTATCACATTGATTTATAGTTTTAATTTTATATTACCTTTCATTGTTTTTAGTACCTTCCTAGAGATAAAAAGCTTCTCTTCTTCAGTATTTTTTCTCAATGACAAGTACTGTCATTTAGCCCTGAATGCCTATCTAGCAATTTACTTCCTGGGTGATGCTGTCATTTATAGGTGATTTCCCCTCTGGGAAGTAGTTTCTCCTTTGTACTGAACAGAGCCCAAATCAGTACTTAAATTGTTATGTTTGGAGGGGACAATGTCAAACCCTGACAGGCATTAAACAGAACCTCATCATTAAACCTTGTCCTCTAGTTTTAGGAAATTCTCTGAGCTTTTTACTGTAATAAAAACTAAGCCACTTTGATTTCTACATGTCAGTCTTATACAAGCATCACCACAAATGTCAAAACTGAAATGGACTTATGCCATCTTATTAAAACTGCATTCATACATAAACCTGAAGATTTTTTTTACTGGTACTTGGGATTGAGCCCAGGCCCTTGTACATGCTAGATAAGTATTTCACCACCGAGTGAAAAGACTTTCTTAATCTCCCCAAACATTTAGGGATAACAATCATGACCTTCACTGACTAAATAAAATTTAGGTTGTCCAATACTTTTAGGTCTTGGGTTACTTAAGGTGAGGGAACTATGCTCTTCAGTTCATTCCAGCTCTGAAATTCTGAACATTTAATTGGCCTCCATTTGTCAGACTGTGATCCTTCTCAATGCAAATGAGGTATATTCTGTAACCCCTCTGCGTTCACTCCTCCACTAGTATGTGAACCTCTTTCTAACTTTTTAATGGCTACTTTGGAGGTAAATGACTATTTTTAAGTGCTTAAACTGAATAATCACAAA
Organism: Peromyscus maniculatus bairdii; assembly: GCF_049852395.1. Lineage (NCBI taxonomy): Eukaryota > Metazoa > Chordata > Mammalia > Rodentia > Cricetidae > Peromyscus > Peromyscus maniculatus. The sequence continues at coordinate 84,938,192 of NC_134875.1, read as the reverse complement.
TTCACAAATTCTTACATATAGTACCTGCTCTAGGGGAAAAAATAAAGGAGGCTCAAACTTCTCATCTCCCTTTTCAAGCCCTGATGCTCACAGGTACTTATGCTATGTATCTACAGATGTGTTTGTGTCATCTTTCCTAATGTGTTGGTAACTGGTAACACTGGAGCATGCCCATTCTAAAGATACTTCTGTTGTTTTTTTATTTTTAATTTTATTTTACAATACCATTCAGTTCTACATATCACCCATGGATTCCCCTGTTCTCCCCCCTCCCACCCCTTCCCCTTCCCCCCATTCCCCCCCTATTCCCACCTCCTCCAGGGCAAAGCCTCCCCCGAGGACTGAGATCAACCTGGTAGACTCAGTCCAGGCAGGTCCAGTCCCCTCCTCCCAGACTGAGCCAAGCGTCCCTGCATAAGTCCCAGGTTTCAAACAGCCAACTCATGCAATGAACACAGGACCCGGTCCCACTGCCTGTTTTAATATAGGACTCTGGAACTCTCAGTACCGACAAAGGCAAAGGGATAGTTCTGTAATGGTAGAACTTTGGGTCCTATGATGAATATTTCTGATGAAATTTACCTTATAAGAAACCATAAAAAATTTTTTCATTGTCTCTCGATCCTTCTCAGACTGCAGAGCTAAGTTCCAAGCTGAAAGTTAAGATGAATAATATAATTGTGAAAAATTGACTGTTTAGTCTGTATCACCATAATCTCTATTGTCAACATTTTCAATGCTAATATACTAACAAAGGGGTTCTTGGGGTTAATTATATTTTACCTAAAATTTTAAATTTAAAATTAATTAAAAAGAAATTAAATAGGTCAATAAACTATTTTGTTATTGGAAAAATAAATAGACTTTATGTTTGTGGAGAAACTTTTGTCTGAGAAATTTAGAGATTTCTATCACTTCTAATCATCCATTTTAAGTCAATGATACACGAGGTACTGTTCTTTTTTTTTAAGTTTGAGACATACAAAATCAGTCAGTCAATCTATTTATCTATCTATCTATCTATCTATCTATCTATCTATCTATCTATCTATCTATCTATCTATCTGCCTGCCTGCCTGTAACAGTAACAATTAAAGAAACAGGCCATGAATTTGAAAGGGAGTGAGATGTTTGTAGGGTGAGAAATGGGAGAGGCTGGAGGGAGAAAATGATGTCGTTATATTTTAATTAAAAAATACATACAAAAAAGTGAGTCACCAAGTGGTAACTGAAAGTCACCAACTAAAAGTGGCAAAAGGAAGTTCAAGTTTAGGAAAGATCAGAATCTACTAAAATCAATGGTTAGAGTATTTCCTATTTTCCAAAGGTTAATAGAAGCCCCAACTAGGTAAAACAGGTGAGTGAGAAAAATACCTTTAGCTTTTCAAACTTTCACAAGGTCAAAGTCATTAAATCTTTCTATATTTTAAAATGCTTATTTTCCAAATTTATTAGAATTCATATTATTTATTTCATTTTGCTCAGATAAAATCCTCAAGAAATCCCTTAAAGCAGGGAAAGGTTCATGTAGAACCAGTCCACTCTGTGATATTGTTAATTAATACTCTTTAACTGCCTCCATAGTTTTTATATCATTTTTATTAATTAAAGCCCAGAAAAAGAAAATGGTACAATTCATAATTGTGCTACTTGATGAATTTCAATAAAATAAACATATATCCACACCAAGAAAGATCTTGGCCATTACCAGAAAACTACAAGCTCCCTTCAAGTCCAGGATCTCTTTTTATGGTAAACACTACCTTAATTCATTTCTTCAGATTATTTTCTTTAAAATTATTTTCATATTACTTACATGATAAAGTCATAGCAATTTCTCTACACATGAACATAATACACTTTGATCACATTTACTCTCAATGTTTTTCTTTCTTACCTCCTAAACAGATCACTATTTTGATTTTTAACACTAAATCAGATTTACCTTTTTAACCTGTGTATAAACAGAAACATGCATTATGTACTCTTTAATGCCTGGATCTTTTTGTTCAACAATATGTTTCTGAGAGGTATCCATATTGTTGCACGTAGTTTACTTTTGGTGGATCACATCAAAGAATAAGTTCAGCTTTCTAGAGCAGATTTAGGATAATAATTTGGGGAATTATCTCCATAGAAAAGAAAATAAGCGTGGAATACTTTGTTATGTGTGAGGTAAACACACTATTTCATATGAAATCCTTAATGAATAAATGATCCTACATAAGAGATGTATGCATTTCTATTTTACATACAATGAAACTAAGATTAAGCAAGCTATATATGTATACCATAGGTTCAAAAGAAAGAGCCAGAATCTGCGAACCCACCTCTGATTCTATTATACCACAAAGCTTTCCATACCCACAGATTTTTCTTTTACCTATTTTTCTGAACCAATTGGCACCATTAACCCTAGAATCCAAAGCTGAAGGATCTTCATCAAAACGCTGAGAAAATTTCAGGAGTGCTGCATCAAATAGGGAAATAGAATAGTTATCTTATATGCTAGCAAAGTTCTTAATCATTCTTTAAAGACAGTATGAATCTATAAAGTTCACTTCTATATGTATGTTTATGGTTGTATATAAGAAATAATCCAAGTGAGAAAATGCATTACTATGCTCCATGAAGGCATTAACTCAAACTCTGAGGGAACAAACATATCCTTAGAGAGAATTATAAATTTAATTATTACAATTATTCACTACTTGAAGCACATGGAATAAAGAATAGGAATAATAATTAAAATACTAAAATGATGCTTAGTATGCATGAATCCCTGGGATCAATCTCCAGCACCAAACAAAACACCCTAAAATAATTCATAGTATCAGTAGGCTGGCATAATATTTACTTAGCTTCCACAGTAAGTATAATAGAGAACCAGAACATGCCATCATCACCAGAAAGCATTTATTACTCACCACATGCTCTTCTCAGAAATAGAATAGCAACCAATGAAGTTTTCTTCATTTGAAAAGCTTTGGCTTTTAGCCATTTTGCTATGTTTATAATCCTGTATTTGAGTATAAAATTCAACTATTGCAATAAGTAGATTAAAGTTTCTAAGATACAGACTTTTGGGTATATTCAGAAATGACATATCTTTTGAGTAAAAGGGGCCATCACCAAAAAAAGCATGGTGCTGGTAAAAAGAATGGGATGTTGCTAGATACTAGTTTATAGAAGTGGACAGGAAAGATTATGAGCAGGCAGAGGAGAGGAGATGACATGGTCTTGTGTAAATTGGCAAAATAAGAGAACAAACAATACAAGTTAGATTAAGCGGGCACAAAACCCCAGCAGTGTTCAGAGAATTTCATTTGTTATGTTCATTTTTACATGTTCAATTACAGGACAGGAAATTAAAAGGAGAGAATGATGAAAGAAAGAGAGTGGGGAAGAGAGAAAGAAAGAGGGCAGGAGGGAGGGAAGTGTCCTTAGAACAAATTAGGATAAAAATGGGGCTGACATCACATTTAGAAGTAGATGCTAGTGATGCCAAACATTTCCCTTCTTGTGGATAAAAAACTAAAACAGTTTCCTGTGCTAAACATTAATACTGAGCATGAAGTTTAACTAAAATATTAGTTTAGAGTCAGTATGTTCAGTAGATTTGGAGAATCCAACAGAAGATAGAGGCAAGATGAAGGACTGAAATAAGCAAGAACATAATTACCTGTATTCAAGTAAGTCAAAAGTCTATCCATTACTTTCTTTCTAAAAATTAAAGAAAAGGGAGTTTTTAATGTTCTAAACCTTTACTGTAGAAAATAATTGAAGAGAAACACTACTTGTGTCTGAGAATTGGGCTAAAAATGACAAAAATATGCAGTGTCTCATTCAATGATAATCTGACTTCAACAGACACCTTCCACTGTAAGCAATGGTTACTCATAACCAGTGTCCTCACAATTGCCTCTATTTCTTCTCCTCTTCTTAGCAAACCATTTTAATGGCTGATAAGGTTTCATATTTGGGAGCAGGTAGTGACCTCTGTGATTGATAAGCTCTGGTTCCTTTTAAAATATTTATGTATTTTATGTGTATGTGTGTTCGCCTGCATGTATGTATGTGCACGATGTGTGTGCAGAGTTTACAGAGGCCAAAAGAGTGCATCAATTCCTCTGCAACTACAGTTACAGGTGGTTGTGAGCTGCAATGTGATACTGGAAACCAAATTCAGGTCCTCTACAAGTACACCATATCTCTTAACTACTGAGCTACTGCCCCAGCCCCTGTGTTCTATATATATATATATATATATATATATATATATATATATATATATATAGTTATTGTGTGTAGATCGAAATGCCATAGTGCATGTCTGAAGTCAGAGGATAACTTTGTGGAGTTAGTTCTATACTTGCACCTTTATCCATAGATCAAACTCATGTTGCCAGGCTTGCTTAGCAAGTGCCTTTACCAGCTGAGCCATCTTTCAGAATAATACCTGCCCTCTAAACAAACTATTTTGCCAGAGTCTAACTTCTGGCGTATTACCAGAGCTTAATTCAGTGGAACCAACTAAAACCTCTTTAGTTTAGCCACCGTGTCCATATGAAAGGGGGGAGGAAACAGTAGGACAGTTTCCCTCCCCAATAACTCACCACACAACGAAAAAGCATATTTGTCGCAGTTCTTTGAACTTGATATATCACGTCTGTCTCTTGAGAAAACAAAACCATACTAAAAGGCAAACAGTAATTTGAAGACACAGAGGCAGCATTAGACAGACGGGAGAGGTGATAAAATGATCACATTGGGACTGTGTGTGTGTATTTATCACACAGTTGATTTGTATCTGGTAAGAGTGGCAGCTCACAGCACATCAGGTAGGAGCACATGCATGTAGAAGAGCTTATATAGCCAAGCAGGAAGTCATAGGGGGTGAAGGAGAGAGAAATTGGGATTCCTATAATCTCCTCTGACGACATGCTCCTAGTGATCAAAGGACTTCCAACTAGGCCCTGCTGTGGTGGTATTGTGTTCCCCAAAATATTGTGTACTCTAATAAATTTATCTGGGGTCAGAGAACAGACAGCCACTAGATACAAAGGCTAGAAAATGGTGGCACTCACACCTTTAATCCTAGCATTCCAGAGATAGAAATCCCTCTGGATCTCTGTGAGTTCAAGGCCACATTGGAAATAGCCAAGCATGGTGACACACGCCTTTAATCCCAGAAAGCCAGGCTTTAATCCCAGGGAGTGGTGGTAGAAAGCAGAAAGATATATAAGGCGTGAGGACCAGAAACTATAAGTTTTTGGCTGGTTCAGCATTTTGGCTGGTTAAGCATTTAGGCTTTTGAGCAGTAATTCAGCTGAGACCCATTCCGGATGAGGACTCAGAGGCCTCCAGTCTGAGGAGACAAGACCAGCTGAGGATCCGGCGAGGTGAGATAGTTGTGGCTTGTTCTGTCTCTCTGATCTACCAGCATTGACTCCAATACCTGGCCTCAGGTTTGATTTTATTAATAAGAACTTTTAAGATTCTGCTACACCCTGCCTCTGGAAGTGTCACAAAATTTCCCAATACTGCTTTCCTGTGAGTCAAGCCTTCAATCACAAAGGACCCTTGGGGAACCTCAACCTATGCCTGAACTGTACCAAAAACCTCAAAACAAAAAGATAGTAGAGTGGAACATTTAAAATATTGAGAGAGAAAAAATGACCACGCTTGAATTCTGTACTCTATAAAAACTTTTAAAGGGGAATAAAAGAAAAGACTTCTTTAGAAAAAAGGTAAATAAGAACATGACTATTTCTAAGGAAATAATCACAAGACAGTGAATCTATGTCTTGCTGATCTGAAACTTTCTGGCATTCAGAATTGTCAGAAATTTCTGTTGTACAGTATTTTATTGTAACTTTCTAATTGGGAAGCTGAGGATGTAAGTCAGTGAGAGAACACTTGTCTAACATGCACAAGGCTTTATGTTTGATCCCTACTGCTGGAAGTAAACAAAAGACTTTTTGTCTGTCATATATTGAATGGGCTAAGACACCTATCTATTACAGTAACACAATAAAATGGGGACAGGGTATTCAGAAAGGCGAGAAGGAATTGTATTTGTTCTCAGATGACTTGACTTTCTAGAAAATAAAGAACAGACTCCACTAGCTCCCCCCAAACTCCACCAACTCCCACCCCAAATACTGGAATTCATAAATGGTCATCACAGGGCTTCAGACTACAAGGTAAAGATATAGAAATCAAGTGTTTTCCTATACCAACAAAGAACAAATGGAATTTGAAATTAAAAACATAATACTGGAGGACCTGTCCTGCCTGCCCCAACCAACAAGTCTCTCCCATGCTGCATCTAACCTTTCCACCCAGTCAAATCCCATACATCCAAGGTCTAACCTAGTGAGTCTTCCTAACCCTCACCCTTACTCACTCTCCCAAGCCCATTAGATCCAGTCCAAGTCCTATGTCCAATGCCCCAGCCTAGTCTGGCCACCGATACCTGCACTGTAACTAATCTATAGGACTCCTCCAGGACCTACCCCACCCACTCGGATCCATAGGTACCTCCTACACCATGTCAAACCTCTCCACCCCGCCAGATCTACCTCCACACTCAAGGCTTGAAACAGGATACACATCCTGAACACAGAGGAGTTGAGCTGGTGCCTCACTAGAGCCGTTACCAACCCTGAGATCTACAGTGGTGACGTAACTGCACGGCACACTGGTGCCATAGTGGTACAAACATTGTGGGAGTAACCGACCACTCTCTGACGGGACTCAAGGATCATTCTATGAGACAGAACCCAGGCCTGACACTTCTTGGGTGTCTGAAACTAGATAGGTCATGAGCCTGGGGGAAAAACCAAATACTACTGTTCTACTAAACAATGTAGTAATAAAATGACTCCCAATGATATTCTGTTACACCCATAGTTCTGTGTCTTCCCTAACCATCATCAGAGAAGCTTCTTCTTGCTGCAGATTGGATCAAATACAGAGATCCACAATTGGACAACGGACAAAGAGTGAGACACTTTGGAACAGTCAGTCCTAAATGGGATATCTTCATCAACCCCCCGCCCCTCTCAGGACTCAGGGAGTTATGCAGAAGAGGAGATAGAAAGATAATAAGAGCCAGAGGCAACGGAGGACTCCAAGGAAACCTTGTCTTCCAGACACAACAAGACTGACGCACATATGAACTCCCAGAAACTGGGGCAGCATGTACAGGTTCAAGCCAGACCGAATCCCAGAGTTGGGAGGGAGAACTGAACACTATTTCCCATTTCTAACCAAAAAGCAATCTCCAATTGTCAACTGCTTGCAAAGGCAAAATTAATTTTCTCCAATGGAATCTCATGGTCTAGATAAACCACACTTAGGGTAAGGCCCCATGCCCAGTAGTAGATGTCAACACAAAATGAAATCAATGGTATTGTAGTTTCTTGCCTCATATTGCTTTGTGGGTTTTTTTGTTTTTTGTTTTTTTTTTTACCTTACTGGTCTTTTGCTTGTATATTATGGTTTGAGATTTTGTGTTTTATGGGTTTTGTAGTGTATGTGAGTGTGTGTTTCTTGTGATTTTTTGTATTCTGGTTTTTTTTTATTTGTGTGTTTTCAAACAAGAGAGAAAGAAGGTATGGAGCTGGGTGGGTGGGGAGGTGGGGAGGATCTTGGAGGAGATGAGAAGGGGAAACTATGATCAGAATGTATTATATGAATTTTCAATGATCAAAAACAAAACAAAACAAACAAACAAAAAAAAAAAAACGAGCCTGAGACCTGAACAGAGAGAGTTCTCAAAAGAAGAAAAAAAGTGGCTAAGAAATATCTCAAAAAATGTTCATGGTCCATAGCAATTAGGGAAATGCAAATGAAAACAACTTTGAAATTTGATCTCACCCCAGTCAGAATGGCAAAGATCAACAACAACAACAACAACAACAAAAACTAACAAAAATTTCTGGAGGAGTGTAGGAAAAAGGAAACCCTCATTCACTGTTGTGAGATTGTAAACTAGTGCCGCCACTCTGGAATCCAATCAGTGTGGAGAATTCTCAAAAAGATAAGAATAAATCTACCATGTGACCCAGTTATACCACTCCTTGGCATATGCCTAAAGGACTCAACAGCCTACTCCACAGATACTTGCTCAGTTATGTTCATTGCTGCTCTCTATATAAAAACCTGGAAAAAGAAACACTATCAAGGTCCTTAAACCAATGAATGGATAATGAAAATGTGGTACATATACACTATGGAATACTATTCAGCTGTAAACAAAAATGAAATCAAGAACTTTGTAGGTAAATGGATAGAGCTAGAAAAGATTATATCGAGTGAGGTAACCCAGACTCAGAAAGAAAAACGTTGTATATTCTCTGTCATCAGAGGCTCCTAGCTCCAAATCTTAAGATGTGAGTACATATACTGGAGTAACTTCAGAAATCAGGAAAGTAAAAAGGGACCATGGCTGGGGTGGTGAAGCAATAGAGAGAGGAATAATAGTATACAAGTGATCTGATAGGGTGGGGCAGGAATGGAGAGGCCTCTAGAGAGGGGCAGGGAAATAAATACAGAAGGAAAGAGGAAGGGGAAAATAACAGTAAGAATGTCTGAAAAAGTCATAATGAATTATACTATTAACTACCTTAAAAAAACCTATAATACACATAAGTCAGTGTATTATATACCAACACACACATATATATATAACTTGGTATATATGCATTATATACCTATATATTCATTTAAACTATATATTATATATAAACATTATATGAAACTATATATATAGTTTAAATGAAATTTTCTTATCTGGTCTGACAATATTCCCTCCAAGAGCCAAATACCATATGGCAAAAAAAAAAAAACAATACTAGGCATGAGTTGTTTTGAGTTGTTGATCAGGGCTGTTGTTCAAGAGACTCCCAAAATATTACAAGCTATTGATATTGCCCTTGTTTACCCCCGAAAGGTGGAAGATAAATCCCAATTGATAAAGACAGGATGTACTTCAGACATGGGACCTAGAGGCTCCTGAGCTGGAACTGATCTGAATGCCTCCTCCCTGAGGACTCCCAGAAGGTACCATGCAAGTTTCCTAAGGAGGGAAACAACCAACAGACCTATTCATTACTGAGGACAACGAACTACAACAAACAACCAGCATGGCAGTAGTGTCATCCATACCCTGGTGGTAATCAAAAGCTCTCTAAGTGGACTTTCCACTTAACAAGAGAGAAATCATTCCTGGCACTAGGAACTTAGCCAAATATCCAGGGCTAGTGAAGTCATGGATCTTGGAGGACAACCTACAACCAACACTCTACTAAATCAGCATAACCTCTAACTATGTTCTAAATACTTGTCCCTATATCCACAGATACGTGTAGTCCTCATTTCTTATCAAGCAAGTGGGGAGATTTGAAGTAGGCCCTTATAAATTTAGTCAACTGATCTTTGACAAAGGAGCAAAAGTATTCTTTTAAACAGTTGTGAAACAATGGGACATCTAAGTACAAAGTATTTAATGTATACAGACCTTTCTTCTTTTTTAATAATAATTAGCTGAAAATAGATCATGGACCTAAATGTAAGTCACAAAAGTATAAAATTCACAGACAATAACATAGAAGAGAACATATATGACCTTGAATACATTCACTACTTTTTAGATACAATAGTATATGCATTTTGGTGTACCAATGTGAGGCTCTCAAATTTCCATGTAGAGCCTGAGAAAGCTGGTTTTAAAAAAAAGATATGTCTCCCTTTTAAGAATTTCTGCCTGCTGGTGAGCCCTTGAGTAGCCAATACATTAGGTAAGAACAAAAAAACTAAGTACAAATGCCTGCCACAGCACACAGCATCAGCATTCTAGAGCTCTAGGAGAGGTGAATGCAGTTCCTGGTCAGAAGAACCTCCGACCTGGCCTTGAGCTTTAAGCTTGGCTCTCACAAACCTAGAAGGAGGCAGAGCCACTTAAGAGCCTTGTGGAGAATCCAGGTGTAGCTTATTAGTTTAAAGTTTGTTCGTGCAGGTCATAAAAGACTAGAGATAAGCAGTAAAAGAGGTCCATATTTGGGGGAAAAAAACCTCTCAACAGGTTCCAGTGTGTTTTACAATTTGCTTAGGCTTAAGAAAGAAAGAGTATGGGTATAGACAGTCATAGAAAGAAATAGTTAAAAAAATAAAGTCTTTAAAGAGACAATAAAAGTATTATAAAAGAAAAGCCATGTAAGATGGTAAACACACAGGGAGTCTGGATCCTATATATTATTGTGTTGACATTGAATTTTTTGAATGCTGATGAGCAAATAATTGCTGGCAGACATGGATTTGTGGACAGGACTGCAAAACTGAACCAACCTAGATACTTTAGGGCTATCTTAACTTTAAAAAAGAAGTCAAAAATGCATTTGTCAAATGGAAGTTAAAAATGTTTTGGAGAAGGGTTTTTGCTTTTTTTCCCTGTGGGGGCCCACAGAGGCTCCCTAGTAAGACCTTACTCAAGGTCAGAGAATCTGAACTTGCTTTACCCAGCAGAGCTGTATAATAAGGTGAATTGGCCAAAGGTGTGGTTACCAGGTGTTTTGAAGGGTCTACACTTGGCTGTATATTGTGCTTTGATATTGAAAGGGGGAGGTCTTTTGCCTCTTCCCTTGGCAGTGTATAAAAAGCCCATTAGAATAAATCTCGAGGTGACTGGTATTGACCCAGGGCCCACTCAAAACTATACTGTTTCTGTCTTTTTTATCATCTCCTTCTTTCTATCTAATACTTCCTCATTCCTCTCTCCTCATCCCAAGAACCCTTTGACAGGTCAGAGCTGGACTCTGACAGACTCCCACAGTTCCCACAGGAGATGAGAGGCTGTGGATTCCTTCAGGAATAATATGGATCAGATTTGATCAAGGGAGACCTCCTGAATATTGACAGGTGATATACATCAACAAAGGTTATAGCTGGTCTTCCCAGGACTTGGCCATTATCTCAAATTTTCTCAGGGACTCCTAAAGATGCCTTCACTCACAGACAACAGAAAGCAGTCTGGAGAACACAACACCCACCTTCCCAAGAAGAGTATGGGAGGCTGTTGGTTATTTGGTGGGTTATGGATATTTGCTATCATTTAGGGGAACATAGTTTATTATTATTATTATTATTATTATTATTATTATAGTTATTATTAAAGTTATTGTTACACTGAATATATGTTTCTACTCTTGTTTGGGGTATTGTGCTTACGCAGCTCATTTTTAAAATGCAATGTAGAAATGAGGTTAGTAGTTAATCTATGGTGATCAGACTTATCACATTAGGCATGTTTTCAAGATCATACAGAGATATATTTTAGATAGATAAATAGTTTTCAAACACTTCAAATAACTATAGAATATGGTATTTAAAATGTTTTAATATAGGGCTTTTCATGATAATGAGACACATCTGCTCCTGGAAGCACCAATTTACTTCATAAAAGGATGATGGGCATTGAAGAAACTCCATAGAAGTTTACTTTCATTGTGGCAAAGTTATCCATTTGGGCAAGAAAATGCTTTTGCCTTGATTGCTTGACGGTATGCTGTATAAACTAGACATGCAGGACCCACAGGATAATGACTGCTGAACTTTGTCAAAACAAGGTGGGATGGTCATTCAGGGTTCCTGCTTCATGGAAGAGTCTGCTAGACATTCTGTAGGACACAGAGGAAAGAGACTGACAAACTTTGCCAAAACAAGGTGGGACAGTCATTCAATTTTCCTGCTTCACAGAAAAGTCTGCCAGATACTCTAGGCCTGTAGGCTGAAGATAGATGCTCCAACATTGCAGAGGACCATTGGGTGACCAATAAAGTACAGAAAACCAATAAAGTACTTAAAATAGGTAGTAGGTAGTATAATATGAAGTAAATGTTTCATTTTGTAGATTAGTATAATCAGTTTTCTGAAAATCCTCCAGAAGATTCTGAACGTGTCTAACTTAATGATAGTGTCTCTGGCTTTGAATGTTGAACTACAGGTATATAGGTAAGACCAAAGAGAGTCTCTACTGGTTCCACAACATTAAAGGGCTCTAAACAAATCTCTTCTATTTATCCCACTTTGAGGAAGTTTAATAAGGCAGAAGGTAGAAAATTATAAAATTCAAAAATTTCTCATCTTAAGTCATGTGAGATAATATTCCAGCAGATTAATCATGTTAGAGATTGAGAAAGAAGCCATAATCCCTTACTGATACCCTTTACTTGGGAGCCAAGGCTTCTTGCATGTAAGTAGGCAAAATTAGGTATGGAGAAGAAATTTTTATAGAACTTCTTAGTAGGCTGGGCGGTGGTGGCACACGCCTTTAATCCCAGCACTTGGGAGGCAGAGCCAGGCGGATCTCTGTGAGTTCAAGGCCAGCCTGGGCTACCAAGTGAGTTCCAGGAAAGGCATAAAGCTACACAGAGAAACCCTGTCTCAAAAAACCAAAAAAAAAAAAAAAAAAAAGAACTTCTTAGTATAGGAGCCTTATGCATGGTGGCACCAAAGCCTGCTGTTGAAGTCCTAACAGGACCTACAATTACATTGGGAAAGTACAGCAGTATAAATGTTGATAGATTAGGGCAGAAATTTGGATGAAAACTGGAATGTTTAAGCAGGCTTTGTATAAACAAGTTATATATCCTTTATCTAAATGCTTCATGAAAGTGGATACTGTCTGACTGGGAAATGCCTCCCTTCCTAGTACCATAAAATAAAAATACATCAATGGAACCAAAACCTGTTGATAATATGCTAATGGAAGCTAATCTTAGAAATGTAAAAAGTAATGGAATGAAGGTGAAAGTTTAGAGGAGGCCTGGTATATTCTGATAGGCTTTTCATGACATAGTTATTTCTCTTTTACCTGATTGAGGGTAAGTTTGAACATTGTAATCTGACTGGGGAATATTTATTTACTTACTATTATTTGAATCTTAGATGGTCTTTTAACCAAAAACCCAGAGCCATATATCAGGGTAAAACCTGAAAGATCAGAGAAGCAGAACAACCAGCCACTAGTTCTTACCTCTACGAATTCTTCAGCCTAAAGAGAGTGAGTTCCTGTTTCCTCACACCTTATATACCTTTCTCTGCCCTGCCATATTACTTCCTGGGATTAAAGGCATGTGTGCTTCCCAAGCAAAGGCATGAGATCTCAAGTGCCAGGATTAAAGGTGTGTGCCACCACTGCCTGACCTCTGTGTCTAATATAGTGTCTGGCTCTGTCCTCTGATCCTCAGGCAAGTTTATTAGGGTACATAATATATTACCACATACTATTATAAAACAAAAGACATGTAAATCTACAAATGAAGTATTGTTAGTTGGATGGGCAAAATGGGCCATATGAAGGCATATATAAGCTTGCTATTGGAAATTAATGGAAGCTACCCTATAACTGAAATACATAAAATCTTCTCTAAAACTGAGATATCCACAATGTCTCAGGTGATGTTGGAAAAACATTCTAATGGGGTGGGTAGTGCTAGGAGAGTTCCATTATAAAATGGAAGTGTTTTTTAATCACACACACACACACACACACACACACACACACACACACACACACACGGTCAAGCTACCTGGAGCATGCAAAGAGGATATACACTTGAGGAAAAGCTTCTTTTCTCCAAGGACTGACTATGGAACTGCATAAGGAAATATTAGACAATAATTAATTTGACATTGTCCAATAAGCAGCTCTCAACTGACCAGAAATGACTCTTTTAATACGTAGAAGGCAGTTCCAAGATTTGGAAGGAAAGCCCTCTATTAAAAAGTAAAGCAAACCAGTTCAACAGAGTACATACATACTGTTTTCCCAGCAGTAACAGAAGAATGGAACCCTGGTAAAACACCCTGTGTTTGGGTACTGACTCATGGGCAGGGACTAATGGCCTGGCCATATAATCAGACAGAAAGGTAACAGAAAATTGGTCTCCAAAAGGATGTATTTATGAGGGACATCCCTATAGAAAAATCACTATGGGGATTTGAGGGGTATGTTAAAGTAGGACATGTTGCTGTTTATCAGAAGAACCACCTGCTAGATTTAGAAGGTGATTGGAACTAACAAGTAGATATTCCTGTGTGCTCCCTTGAGTTGGCCACCTGGCATGATGAAGTGAGTGGACAATCAGGGTAATCAATGCAGAGAGAGGCTGGGTGTTGATACAACCTTTTTATACCCTCCAAGGCACAAAATGCCAACAATTGTTCTGTTTTCTAAGAAGAGACAACAGTTTAAGATGGCCCTGAGAACAGCTAGCAGTTGGATTAATGCTGATAGTCCCGGGGGGAGGGGTGTCAATGGGAATAGACAGAAACTCTAAACTGAACTTTGCTTGCCTAGTGGTGTATAAAAATGCTCACCATGGTATAAAATAACTGGAACAGAATATATTGTGTTGGTGTGACCTGCTGAGTCACATTTCTTCAGATTAAAAAAAAATCACATTTTACAATCCTTACCAACTAACAATGACCAAAGAGATGACTTCCTCTGAGTAATAGAGAAGCAGAACAGGCAATTTAAAGAATGGTTATTTAAAACAGTGGGGGATAGGGCTGGGGATATGGTTTAGTGGTAGGGCACCTGCCTCAAATGTGAGGTTCAGACTTTATATAAAAAAGTTGTATATCTTTTATCTAAATGATTTATAAGAATAGATATTGTCTGACTGGAAAATGCTCTCATCCCTAGTACCATAAAAAGAAAACCTACCAATGAAACCAAACCCTGTTGATGATATGCTAATGGAAGCTAAACTTAAAAATATAAGATTGATGAGATGAAATAAATACTGAGTGGGATATAGGCTGGCTTGCAAATCTTGATAAGTGTGCAAGATATGGGGAGACACTAAGGTAGTATCCCCAATAGATAAACTCTTTTGCTTTCTAGTGAAATGGGAAAAAGAGGCTGGAAAGGACGTTGGTAGAAATACAATTCTTCCCAAGGGATCAAATACTCATATGAAGACTATCTGGTTTTTTAATCTCCATATCACCTCAATTTTCTGTTTCTGATCTATTGAAGTAGCTGTAGGATCAGGTCTGCAACTACAAGTGCTGAAAACAGGATTATCTCTAAGCAGGAAATTATATCTGTATTTTACAGGGTTTTGTTATTTTTTAAAAAAAAATATAGGGTCTCTCTTTGTAGTTCTAGCTGTCCTGGAACTTGCTATGTAGACCAGGCTGGCCTCAAATTTACATAGATCTGCCTATCTCTGGTTCCCAACTGTGGGGATTAAAGGCATATGCCACCATGCCCAGCTATTTTATAGTTTTTATGATAAAGTTCCTAAGGTCCTCATGGGGAAAGTTGTGTTTTCATTTCATCTGACAAAATTGAGGTCAATGCAATTGTATTGCCTAATGAGATTGGTCTAGAGATTTAATGAAATCCCCATCTAAACATCAATGATACTCACAACAGATACAGAAAAAAAATCCTAAAATTCACGTGGAACCATAAAAGAACTTGAAAATTCAAAGGCAATTCTTGACTAAAAAGAACAATATGGCAATATCTGACTTTAAAATACACTACTGAGTAATAGTAATAAAAACAACATGATACTGGCATAAAACATAGACCCAAAGATGAATGGAATAGAATAGAGAACCCAGAAATAAATACATTCATCTTCAGCCAGATTTCCCACAAAGGTGCCAAAAGACTATATGGTATAAGCCCTTGTTTCATATGGTTAAGTGCCTTGACTGAACGCTAAAATAAATTTTATTTGTGCCTCAAAAAAGAGACAAAATTGGTAAGATCCTGTCTCAAACAATCAAACAAATAAACCCCTTTTGTATATAATCTTTGATCCAGGATAGAATCCAGTTTAAGGAAATAATCAGAAGTGTTTGTACAAAGCTTTTCATCAGTGTTACTTAGAAAAGCGAAGAAAAGTAAGTTTCATAGCCACTCTGGGCTACACAGTGAGACCCTGTCTCAAAAATATGCATTGGAGAACAGTAGCCTTTTAATAAATGGTGGTGAGGAAACTGGATATCAACATATAAAAAATTAAAAGTAGAGCACTGCCTCTTAACCTGTATAAAAATCAAGTCAAAATGATCAAAGGCTTTAATGTGAAACTTGAAAGTATTTCAAGAAAACAGGGCAAACACTTAAAATATTGATATAGGCATGATTTATCTGATAGGACTTTAGTAGCTCATAAAACAAAATCAAGAATTCATAAATGAAATTATGTTCAATTAAAAAGCTTCTGCATAACCAAGGAAATAATCTAGTGAAAAAAATAGCCTACAGAATAGGAGAAAAATCTATTAGCTAATCATCGAGTAAAGGATGAAGATCCAGAAGACAGGGTTTCTCTGCGTAGCTTTTGGAGCCTGTCCTGGAACTCACTTTGTAGACCAGGCTGGCCTCGAACTCACAGAGATTCACCTGCCTCTGCCTCCCAAATGCTGGGATTAAAGGCGTGCGCCACCACCATCCACCATATAAGGAATTTTTTTAAAGTAACACTGAAAGAGTTAATAATAGACTTATTTAAATTGCCAAATGAACTGAAAAGACATGTTCCAAATGAGTAAGTACAAATGGCCAATATATATAAGAAAGATGTATAGTATTATTAAGCCATCACAGAAATACAAATTACAGTTACACTCAGGTTACATCTTACTCCAGCTAGAATGGTTATTATAAAAACAAAATGAAAACTCAAAAACAACAAGTACTGCCAAGAGTATAGAGAAAAACTCAACACCTACACATTGTTAGTAGGAATACAAATGATCCCAGCCATTTTCTAAAACAGTAAAAAAATTCTTTTAAACATTAAAAATAGAACTACTGTGTGATCCAGGTATACCAATTCTGGGTATCTGAAAGAAATGAAACTAGCACACAAAGAAATATCTGAACACTCATATTAATGCCTGCACCAGTCACAAGAGCCAAAATATGGAATCAGCCTGGACATTCATCAGCAGATAAATTGATAAATAAATAAAAATATATATACATATATAATGAAGTATTAATCATCCATAAAGAAGATGAAATTATCTCATTAATGAAAAAATAGATAAAACTGAATGGCATCATATTAACTAAAATAAGCCAAACATGAAAAAGATAAGTATCATACATTTTCTCTTAAATATACAAATTGAAAAAAAAATGACATCAGAGTAGAAGAGGAAATAATAGGGATTGAAAAAGGGGCTGTGGGGCGGGGACAAACAGGAAGGAAAAAGTAGAAGGGAGGGGTAGACATGATGTAAATGTCACAATAAAACTTATTAATATGTAGAGATAATACAGGTTAATAAAAAGATGGCCTCCTCACTCTGTTTCCATGTAACCATGTCCTCTACAAATGAGAGTTGAAGCATTTACTAGATGAGTATTGCTCTCTGAATTCTGGTTCAGCAGAGTGGCTAAATCTAATGGTCCTTCTAAAAAGCAGAACTTTTTGATTAAAAAGAAAAGGAGCTCTTGCTATCACATCTTTCAGTCAGTTGGTTAGAATTACACCAAAATATTTTATATTATTTGAGGCTATTGATTCTCTGATTTCTTTCTCAGCCCATTTATCATTTTTATGTAGGAGGGCTACTAAGTTTTTGAGTTAACCTTGTATCCAGCCACTTGACTAAATATGTTTATCAGCTGTAGGAGTTCCAGGTAGACTATGTGGGGTTGCTTATGCATACTACCATATCATCTGAGAATCCTGCTGAAGAGAGGAAGAAAAGATTGTAGGAGACAGAGGGGTGAAGGACACCACAAGACAATTCACAGAGTCAACTAACTTGGGCTCATAAGGGTTCATAGAGTCTGAACCAAAAACCAGGGAGCCTACATGAGACTGACCTAGGCTCTCTGCATATATGTTACAGTTATGCAGTGTGGTGATATTATGTCCCCCAATATATTGTGCACCCTAATAAACTTATCTGGGGTCAGAGAACAGAACAACCACTAGATTGACATGGAGGCCAGAAAATGGTGGCACGCATACCTTTAAACCTAACATTACGGAGGCAGAGATCCATCTGGATCTCTGTGAGTTCAAAGCCACACTGGAAACAGCCAGGCATGGTGACACACACCTTTAATCTCAGGAAGTGATGGCAGGAAGCACAAAGTTATATAAGGCATGAGGACTAGGAACTAGAGCTGGTTAAGCTTTTAGGCTTTTAGTAGTAGTTCAGCTGAGATCCATTTGGATGAGGACACAGAGGCTTTCAGTCTGAGGAAACAGAATCAGCTGAGGAATTGGTGAGGTGAGGTTGGCTGGCTTGTTCTGTTTCTCTGATCTTTCAGCGTTCACCCCAATACCTGGCTCTGGGTTTGTTTTTATTAATAAGACCTTTTAAAATTTGTGCTACAATGCAGCTTGGTCCTCTTGTGGGACTTCCAACTATGGTAACAGGGGCTGTCTCCAACTCTTTTACTGGCTTTTGGGACCCTGCTCCTCATACTGGGCCACCTTGCCTAGCCTTAATACATGGGGAGGTAAAGTGAGAAATATACGGAGTCTGCTTAAAGGGCAAAGGGAATTATTAGGAAAGGAAAACTCACAAGACAGAAGAGAGGAATTGTCACAGGGTCCTGGAAAAAGTAAGGCACAGGCTCAGGCTGTTCTTCCATCTGGAGACTGTCCCAGCATCCAAGACCCATGAGGGAGCCAAGAGAGCTAGCCTACTTGTGTCTCAGGTCTTAAGGGTAGTTCCGATCCATGTCCCATTGGGTAAGTAGTTAGGGCAGTTACCTGCTACATCTCTCTAGGGGCAGTGCTTCAAGATCATAGAACAGCTAGCTGCTACAGGGGAGGTGCTTAGTCTTCTACAACTTGGTATGCCATGCTTTGTTGATATCCATAGGAGGCCTGCCCTTTCCTAAACAGAAATGGAGGAGGAACAGAAGGGGGGCGCTGGGAGGAGAGGAGGGAGGGGAAACTGCGGCCAGGATGTAAAATAAATAAATTAAAAAAAAAAGAAAAGGAGAACTAGTAGACAAAAGTAAGGCAATAAAATGAGGTATGTAATAAGGGAAATCAAATATTACATCAACACCTTAAAGAAGCTAAGAATGTGTGATGATATTGTCTTGGGACAGCAAAGTGGCTCTGTGGGTAAAGGCACTTGTCACCAAGCCTGACAACCTGAGATCAATCCCCAGGACCCACAGGCTGGAAAGGGAGAACTGCCTCTTCCAAGTTATTCTGACTTCAATACAAGTGCCCTCTAAAAAAATAAATAAATGTAATAAAATTAAAGTCCTAAAATCTGAGACTATGACACATTAAAAAAGAGATACTCCTTAAGATGTGTCATTAAGAAAATGTGAAGAAACCCAACATAATGGCACACACCTTTAATCCCAGCACTCGGGAGGCAGAGGCAGGAGGATCTCTGTGAGTTCGAGGCCAGCCTGGTCTACAGAGTGAGTTCCAGGATAGCTAGGGCTACACAGAGAAACCCTGTCTTGGAAAAATAAAAGAGAGAGAGAGAAAAGAAAAGAAAATATGAAGTAAAACAAAAGACATCACTCACTACCTATTACTTAACACAGAAATGGCTACTAAGTATTGACTAAAGAAGCTAAAAACTTAATATTACACAAAGTCCTGCATACAGATGCTTATAATACCTTTTAAAACAACTAATACATTTTCAAATATGGAAGCAATCAAGATGCCCTTTAACGGGTGAATGGAAAAACATGATGTGGTTCATTCAGTGCTGAAATGATACAAGCTATCAGGCATAAAACAACATGGAGGAATGGTAAATGCTTATTATGTAAAAAAAGGCCAAGGTGAAAAAATCTATACTGCATGATTGCATCTACATGACACCATGCAAGACAAAACTATGAAGGTAGCAAGCAGCTGACAAGGGTGGGAGGAATTAATAGGTAGAGGAGAGAGGGTTTTTAAGAGAAGTGAAAACATTCTGGTATGATACAGCATGGCTAGCCTTGAATTCACAGACATCTATATGCCTCTGCCTCTGGGGTATTGGGATTAAAGTTTAAATACCATATCTGGTCAGTTATTGCTTTTCCCCCTTATGTTTATTTTCCTTAAATACATTCTTAATTGAAACAGAATTACATCATATTTCCTCCTTCCTTTTCTTCCCTCCGGTCCCTCCCAAGTACCATCATCCTTCCAATACCTTCTATGGCACCCCCAACTCTCAAGGTGATAGCCTCTTCCTCTTTGATTATGATTGTTTTACACACACACACACACACACACACACACACACACACACACACACGCACGCACACACGCACACACACTCATGCTCACAAAACCCTGCCCATGTCAGGAAGTAGTATTACTTAATACTTGTGATTTCTTGGGGACAAATCTTAAGTCTTACAAGTTTATGTATAGTGTCTTTATAGAAAACCTTTATCCATTTGAATTTAAGCTAAGCTAAAGTTAACTTCACTAATGTAATTCAGCGGCTATATATAACAACCCAGACAAGGTCCATGCATGCAAAAATATACCACAAATAACATCCAGGACACAAAAACATATATACATAAAAGACAAACTGTTTTACATAACTAAGCACACAATTTAAACAGATACTGTGTGCGGGATAGTTTTATGTCAACTTTACACAAGCTAGAGTTATTTGAAAGGAGGGAACCTCAATTGAGAAAATGCCTCCATAAGATCCGGTTGTAAGGCCTTTTCTGAATTAGTGATTGATAGGGGAGGGCTCAATCCATTGCAAGTTGCCATCCCTGGGCTGGTAGTCCTGGGTTCTATAAGAAAGCAGGATGAGCAAGCTATGGGAAGCAAGTCAGTAAGCAGCTTCCCTCCATGGCCTCTGCATCAGCTCCTGCCTCTAGGATCCTGCAGAGTTTGAGTTCCTGTCCTGACTTCCTTCAGTGATGAACAGTAATATGAAAGTGTAAGCTGAATAAACAACTTGCTCCCCAACTTGCTTTTGGTCATGGTTTTTCATCTCAGCAACTGAAACCCTAACTAGGACATACTGTTAATCTAAAAACCATAGAAATCTTAAAACAGAAAATAACTTAAAAGTCTATAGTCCAGTTTTTATGTTTTACAGAGGAGAAAATATAACGTAGAGAAATTATGTTCTCACTAATTAAGGTAAACAGAAAGAGTGAGACAGCACACTAAAATTCAGTTCTCTTGGAAATTCTCATTGAATTAGGTGTTTTAAAATTTCTTTACTAGTTAGTTGAATTTATATCAAATGCTGACCTCTACCGGAAAAATGATGTTCTAGATGTTCTGTATTACTATACACATTTGGAAGCAATAATATATATTTTAATGTTCTACAACTTGTTAGTATTATTCTAGACAATATAATAATATAATATACATTATCCTCCTTTACTCACTTCCAAATTAGAATTAACAGGTGAGATTTGACTGTGTGCTACAGTTATATGAATGGATTGTGAAGCACTTTTAAGTCCTGTACTGAAGAGCTTATAAAACAGTAATTGTGGTAATTTGAATGAAGTGCCACCCATAAATCCTGGGCATTTGAATACTTGGTCCCAGTTGGTGGCTGTTTGGGAAGGATTGGGGGGTGTGGTCTTCCAGAAGGAAGTATGACACTGGGGGAGAGTTCTGGTTTCAAAAGACTCACATCATTGTGTGTACATTCTGTGCTTCCTATCTGTGGTAAGATGTCAGCTCTCAGCTGCTGCGCTCACTGCCTGCTAAATCTACCCTGCCACCATGACCCTTTGGAATCTTAAGCCCTAAATAAACACTTTCTTCTGTAAGTTGGGTTGGTCTTGGTGTTTTATCACAGCAACAGAAACTATAAGACGCTTATATTCAGACATTTAAATACACTGAGTGGCAATTATTTGCCTGATGCTAAGCTAGGTCACAGAGATATAAAGATAAATACAAATACTCCCAGAGTCAAGGCACTCTTAAAATATGGCAGCTATTAAAGTTTAGTTTTGAATTTCCTGACTTTCCAGCCCTTAAAAAACAATTTTATTGTTGATAATTTCAAACATGTCCCCAATATTAAAAAATGTTTTCTTCCCATATGCCTACCACCCAGCTTCAACAATTATTAACTTATCCATCTTATCCCACTATAAATCTGCAACTATTTCTCCCACATTATTTTGAAGAAATTTCCAAATATCACAGCATCACACCCATACATATTTCAAGGATGCATCTTCTGGAGACAGAGAATATTTCTTAAAACAATATAACCACATTACCACTATCATGCTGACTAGAAGTTAAAGTCAAAATGTAGTCAATATGCAAAGTTCTAAGTGCCTCATATTCTTTAGACTGAGTTATCTTCTGTTTGATTGATAAAGCCTGTTAAGAAAATGTGAATATTACATTGTATGCCTGGGCAAATTGTGTGTTATGACAAAACAAGTTACAATTCCAACTTATCTCAGTGATCGATATTTCTCCCAAAATTTATTTGAAATAATATAGTGCCACCAGTTGTAAACAATAAACACAGAACATGCAGTAGATAGTCTATTACAGAGCTCCTGCCTAAGCATAGAATGAAGAGATGGGTGCTATTTTCTGAAATCCATATTTAATCAAGAACTTGAACCAAATTTTCTCTCAACTCATTGGGAAGTAGTGAATTTTATGAAAGAAAAATTGGCGACAAAATTCTTCCATGAATTGTTAAGCTCTTGATATCTTTTACTTATTTTTATTTTTGTGCATTCATATTTTGCCTGCATATGTCTGTGAAAGCGTTGGGTCCCCTGGAACTGGAGTTACAGACAGTTATAAGCTGCCATGTGGGTGCTGGGAATTGAAGACGGATTCTTTGGAAGAGCAGACAATGCTCTTAACCATTAAGCCATCTCTCCAGCCCCAGTTGTTGACATCTTATACCATGGAAACTGTAAGGAGAAATGCGTTTCTATAGTCCAAGCTGAGAACCAGAATCTTTATGAATTTCCATTGAGACTACTGTTAAATGGGAACAGATACAATAACACAATCAGGTCATATGCAAAATGTGAGGGATTATAAACTGCCAAGTACTCTTATATATTTACTATTTCCCTGGGGATTGCATTTTTAACTTTTTAAATGTATTAATTCACTGAGTAATTACAGTAACTCTATGAGGCATACATTGGTATTTCCATTTTACAGATGGGAAGACTGAAGGATATAAATAAGAAACTTATCTAAGCTATATATCTATCTCATAAATAACCACATAGACTATGAATCCAGGAAGACTGGCTAAAAATATATATTAATTTCATCCACTACACAATAGATCTTTCAATATAAGGTTTTCATTTAAATATACTCTAAATTTTTTTAATGGTAAATACATCATTTCTCATGAAATAACTTACTTATTTTCAGATTCTGGCATATGAGAAACTTGTGGAAGAATAATTCGAACCAGACACCTGTTTAAAAAAAAAGCAATACAGAAGATTATTTTCAAGTGTAAGGGATGCAGCTTAGTGGTAGAGTGCTTGCCTAATATGTGTGAGGCTGTGCTATTTTTACCCTCAATTTGATACAAGCTAAGATGATCTGGAAGATGGAATCTCAACTGAGAAAATGCCTCCATCATATTGGTGTAGATGTAACCAACCGTCTTATTAAATAAGAAACGCAGAACCAATGCAAAGAAGAAAGCCAAGAGATCAGAGCTAAGAGCCTTACCTGTCTGCTGCAGCTAGCCTCTTCAGCTAAGAGACCTACTTCCTGTGTTTTTGTCTTTATATAGACTTTCTGTTCTGCCTTCTCATTGATTATAAACCCAACCACATGACTGCCTCATCACTGCCTGTCTGTACAGACCTCCAGGTCTTCTATGGTTGGTACTGAGATTAAAGGCGTGTGTCTCCAATGCTGGCTGTATCCTTGAACACACAGAGATCTACCTAGTCCTGCCTACCAAGTACTGGGATTAAAGGCATGTACCACCACCACCCAGCTTTTGCTATGGCTCTAATAGCTCTGACCCCCAGGCAACTTTATTTATTAACATACAAATCACATTTTAGTACAAAGAAAATATCACTGTATATTGGCCTATAGGCATTTTCTTAATTTGTGATTTAAGTGGGAGTGCCCAGCCCACTGTGGGTGGTGCCAATCCCTGGGCAAGTGGTCCTGGGTTCTATAAGAAAGCAGGCTGAGCAAGTCATGATGAGCATGCCAGTAAGCAGCACTCCTCCATGGCCTCTGCACCAGCTCCTGCCTCCCAGTCCCTACCTTCAGATCCTGCTGACTTCCCTCAATGATGGACTGTGATTGGGATGTACAAAAGTCCAACAAACCCTTTCCTCCTCAAGTAGCTTTTGGTCATGGTGTTTCATCACAGCAGTAGAAGTAAACTATGATAGAAGCCCTGGGTCCTATCCCCAGCACTATACACAGGGAAAAGAGAGGGAGGGAGAGAATGAGAGATAAAGTAAGAGCAAATGAGAGAGAGTCTTAGGAAGAAATATGTCAAAGTAATTATACCGACTTATTAACTTTGATTATCCCAGAATGCAGAAATGAAAAAAGAAAGGAAAATTAATCTTATTTGTAGATCTTTGTACTGTTTTAAAGGTTGCAATAAAAACATAAATATTATGATTTTTGGATGTGAAATTGAATAAAATAATTTTAAAACAAAATTATTTTTAATAAGATATTAAACAGTTCCAAATTCATATCAGTACAGAAACATCAAGTATGGTGTATAACTCTTGCTATTTTTTTCTGTAAGAAACTTATTGGTTTAGGGGGGTCTCAGAAGAATCACTAATCTTTGAAGGGATCTGGAAGCATTACTACAAAATGACATGATGAAGTAGTTGATAAATTCAAACCTGAAAATGTTTTTTAATGAAAAACTATCTGAGCCTGGTACACTGGTACACTCCTGTAATCTCAGCACTTGGGAAGCTGAGGCAGGAGAGTTTTGAGGTTAAGGTTAGTCTGAGATATACAATAAGATACTGGTTATGAAATAAAATAATAAAATAAAATGGAAATGATGGGGCCAGAGGGCCAGGTGTGGTAGTGCATGACTGTAATCAGGAGACAGAAGCAGCACATTCAAGACCAGTTCCAAGCTAGCCAGATCTACATAGTGAGACCCTGTCTCAAGAACAGATGTGTGGCTGGAGTTGTTGGTTGCCTAGCATGGATGAAGCCTAGGTTCTATTCCCAACACTGGAAAAAAAATAAATTAATTTAAGAAAAAGAAATGCTATGTGTCCTGAATGGTTTTAGATATTTACTTGACTGAATGCATGCTGGTATCCCAACTTCTGACAGTAATAATTCTATCACTCGATTTCCCATTAGAAATATGGCCCGAAGTAAAGCTGACTAGCAGTAGAACAAATATAGTGTCCTTTGGGTTTCTTTTTTTCACAATCACAACAAAAGTATCATCATGTTCAAATCTGACTCTCCGTATTGCATGTGAAAGAGCCCTTTTAACAAATAATTTTCCTTTCTAAAAGGAAGAAGGGGAAGAGGAGGTTCAACCACTAACTTTTGCTTTTGTTTTTTGAACTGCACATCTTTGTTATTGGCTTTTACTTAAAGGCTTTCACACCATCAGCACTGTTTTGGCAGAGTTTACAAATTAAGAGTCAGAAGAACAACTTACTTTAAAGCTCCAAGTACTTCTTCTGGGTCTTCTGAAAGTTGAGATAAATATTCCAAAGCTTTGCCTGCCACAAATTGTTGTCCATTCTACAAGGAACAAACAGTTATGTTAAATTACATCTTAAAGAAAGATATGCTTGCAGCAGGTTGTCTATATTCCTGCCCATTACAAAGAAATATGTTCATTTTTTTTTCTCAGAAGGGTTGCCTAACACTGTAGAATGAAGCTATAACTCACTGACAAAAAGAAAACAGGTTCATTTTATCCTCAGAAACTCACATGTTTTTCTTGGGCTCTTTTATTCTGTTTGTTTTGTCCTATTCCAATTTGTTTGTTTTTGTTTTATCTTATTGCATTGTATTACTATTCCTCAGATGTCTGCATTCTAATGAGAGTCAAAAATTGTGTGAAATGGGATGGGAGTGGAGGTGGGGAGAAACTGGGAGAACTAGGGGGAGAGGAAATGGTAATCAGAATAAATTACATGAAAACAATCTATTTTCAATTAAAAAAAGAAACTCATAGATTCCTATCCACAATCACAGCCTTGCTTTATCCTCATTTTTTTACAGCAGTAGCCAAAGGAAACCCAAATTGTTGAATTCCCTCATTTCTGGTACTCTAATCCCCCAAAGGCTCTGTATATCCCCTTTTGTATCCTTTTCTCATTTCTCCCAGCTCTTCCGACCCTTCCATCCTACACTTTTAACTTTAGTCCATTATCAGAAAGGTCTCCTCTATGAGAGACCTCTTCTCTGAAAGTTTCCTCCTTGTTGTTTCTACAATGGAAATGTAGGGTTTATCCAAGGATATTGCTTACATGGGAAACTTCTCAAGTAACAAGAAATTTACTTACACTGCCCTTCTATCCTGGAGACGGAATATGTGCCTGCGTTTTTCAGTACTATTTTCATGTTATTCTCCCTCTTTCTTCCCTAAAAACCACCACTTTGAAATCTTTGTCATCAGGCTATATCCCCTACTGTTGCCATGGTCCCCGTATCCTTTATTGTTGCCATGGTCTCTACTTCCCTTGTTTCCATGGTGTGTAGATGAATCAACTACTGCTAAGTTACTTTATCCACCCCACTCTTCTTCTCCTCTCTCCCCTCTCTCAACATTTCCAATGCATAGAAAGATCTTCCTAAAATTCTAGTCTCTCAAATAGCTTAGATTTCATTCCATTATCAATAATTAAAATAATTTCATACTGTCATAAACTACTCTTAAAGGCTTTCAAAGTACAAACTGGTGAAGTCACTGGAAATCAGGGTGGTGTTTCTTCCAAATCTAGAAATAGATTTACTATTGTTCAAATACACCACTACCGAGCATATTCCCAAAAGATTCTATAGCCTACTACAGAGATACTTGCTCATCCACACTTATTGATGCTTTGTTCACAATAGCCAGGAAATGGAAACGGCCTAGATATTCATCAACTGATGAATGGATAATGAAATGTGGGACTATATACAATGGGATTCTATTCAGCTGTAAAGAGAAATGAAATTTTCAGGTAAATGGATAGAGATGGATAATAAATTGAGTGAGGTGACTCAGACACAGAAATACAAATGTCACATGCTCTCTCTTTCTTATTGTGAGATCCAGATATGAACCTTTAGGTCTGAGTGTTTAACTATAAAAGACAGGAAAGTAGAAAGAGACCACTGGGGGAAGTGGGAGAAGACACTCTAGAAAGGTGGCAGTAGGACACGGGTGCTATGAAGAGGGTTCTAAAAGTGGGGGTGGGGCTTGACTGGAGGGTTAAACATAGAGTGGGAAGGGGGAAGAAGGATAAATGATGTTTGAAAAAAGCCATAGGGAAACCTAGTATTTTATAAGCTTACTTAAAATTACTCAGTTTTAATGTAGTTGCCTCTATGTACAAAATAATGCTCCCATGAGAGCCAACAATTATTTAACAAAATCCCCAGTGCCAGAAAGGGGATACTTTCCTTTAAATTGTTGGTCAAGGGGTCCAACAGACCCACCCCTCAAACAATATAGGCTATTATCCATTGCTCTTGGTTGCCTGTCAAAACATGAACATAAGACCCTACTGATGAAGACACCACATTTTGGACCACAGGAATTGAAGAAATCAAACTGGTACTGACAGGGAAGCTAGCTGACTGAGGGCTAGCTCTAATAGTGTTGGAAGTTGCTTCTGCAAACTACCAAGAAAAAAATCATCAACAGTCCTACCCAGCTATAAAGCCTGATAAGCACAATGAGATCAACAAGAGATTCCCAATGGTACAACGGTGGTATTTGTATCTTTTTTTTTTTACTTTTTAATTGATTCTTTGTGGATTTCACATCATGCATCATGATCCCATTCATTCCCCCATCCATTCATATCTATCCTCTGCCCCTGCAACCTCTGTCCAAAATGGAATAAAATAAAATATAAAAGGAAAGAAAAAATCTCATCATGGAAGCTGCAGTGTGACACAGTGAGTCAGTGTACCCTTTAGTCCATACATCTTTACTTTCAAGTGTTTACTGCAATGAGTCATTGGTCCCAGTTCTGCTGGTCCTCTGGCTTCTGCTGGGCCCTCACTGGAACTTCTCTTGGACTTCCTGTTGTTGCCCTGTGTCATGGAGATTCTGCAGATTTGGATCTGTAGGACCAGCCCCTTCAGGTGCTCCAGCAGATCACAGATGGGGTGGAAGTTGGGGTGGGCCAACTCATAACCCTGGTTCTAGGCATGGGTAGTAGCTGTGTTGGTCAGCCCACTAGCTCTCTCTCCCTCATCCTCACCACCAGGGAGAGCTCTCTAGCACTACACCCCATCCTCAGCCCCACCCCAGCTCACCAAATGCAGCAAGCAACAAGGGGTGGGGCCAGCTCTCCTGCTCTCAGACTCTCAGGGCCAGCTCACCAGAGTCCCTACCAACAGGGTCAGCTCTATGGTGTTGCCCAGGTGAGGAGCAGGACCAGCTCTCTCACTCTCATGACCTCAGGCTGGCCTCCCAACTGCCACAGGCCATGAGAGGTGGGAGAGAGGCATTTTTCCCACCATGTGGCAGATGAGGGAGGCAAGGCCAGCTCTCCCACTCTCACCTCTCATGCCCTCAGGGCTGGCTTGCCTAGCCCTAGCCAACAGGGTCTGTACTTGGATCTTGAGGCAACAAACAACTGTGTAATTGAACCTAAACCCCCCTCAATTAGAGGGAACTCATTTCTGGTACTATAAATCTAGCCAAGAACCCATAGCTAGAGAGGTTAGTCATGATTTGAATAAGATCTTGCCTCCATCCTCAGGCATTTGAATAATTCCTCCCCGGTTGGTGTTACTGTTTAGGAGAGGTTTAGATGTGGCCTTGCTAGAGGAAGTACATCACCAGGGGCAGGCTCTGACGTTTCAAAAGCCACTTGCTATTTTCAGTTCATCTTTCTTAGTTTTGAGGAGGCATTTTTTTTTTTGTCTTATTGGTCTTTTGCCTGTACATTTTGGTGTCCAATTTTGTGTTTTTTTTTTTCTGTGAGTTTCTCCTTTTTTGGTTGTTATTTGTTTCTTAAAGAGAGGGCATGGATTTGGTTGGGTAGAGGGTGGGTAGGATGTAATAGTAGTTGGAAGAGGGGGAAAATGTCATCAGAACATCTTATGTGAATATGTGTGTTTCAATAAAAAACACAAAAATTAAAATAAAAAGATGTGAGCCCTCAGCTTGTTGCTCACACACCATGCCTGCTGCTACACTTCCCATGATGATGATGATAGACTCTCATCCCTCTGGCAACTATAAGCTGCAAATAAACCTTTCTTTCTATAAGTTGCCTTAATCATAGTATTTTGTCACAGCAAGAGAAAAGTAACTAATACAAGTCATAAAGGGGAACTCAGTACTACCACATTACTAAATAAATAATAGTTTCCAACTGGCTTCTAAATACCCATCCTTACAACCTAAGATAAGTGCATTTCTCACATCTCATCAAAGAAGCTCTTTTTTTTTTTTAAGCAGATGGAGACTATTAGAGAGATCTATAACTGGTTAAAAAAAAGGCAGAGAAAATGGTAACTTTGGGTACCCAGCCCTAAATGGGACATCTCTATTATAACCCTACATCTAAGTCTCAGGGAAAATTGTGGAACACTGGGCAGAAAGACTGTAAGAACCTAAGGACTCGAATGACAGCTGTATATTAATTAATTAATTAATATTTTTTCTGGGCAGGGAAGGGATGTAATTCCCACGAACACTCAACAACATGGTTGCATGTATAAGACCTATAAAAACAACACCAATTTACACATCAACATGGATAGAGGAAGTTTCACAAGCCCCCAAGCCTCTACCCCCTAGATGATGAGCTACAGGCAGTCAATGGCTGCTTAGGAAAAAGAAACCAGGGCTATTTCTTTCTTTCAGACATAAGACCCCAATCCTAAATGTTCAGATCCAAATACATACAAATAGGGGCAACATAAGTTGGACTCTAAATTTTACACATACATACATACATACATACATACACACACACACACACACACACACACACACACACACACACACACACACCATCCACATGACTAAAAAGGTCATGAATTTGACATGGTGTGGAGGTGTGGATGTGGACACAGGAGGAGTTAGAAGGAGGAAGAGGGTGGAAAGGATGTAAATACAGTGTACTCATGTATAAAATCCTCAAATAACAAAAAGCAAATTTATAAAAAAAAAGGGGGGGGCACATGATGTTGGTAAGGAAAAGTGGGGGTTGGGGAGGGACTGGAGGGGAAGAAAAGGAGGTAGATTTGATGAAAACACAAATGCATGTATGAATTCTCAAAGTAAAAAAAATAAAATAAGAAAATTTAATAGAAAAAAATCATTTTGATTAAACAAAGGATGGATACTGGAGTACTGGCAATCTCAACTAAGGAATTTTGTGATAAATTGTCCATAATAAGCCTGACCTTATCAGGAAGTAGTGGACTATTATTTAACAAAGACTAACTTTGAAGAAAAGTAACAGCTTTTCAGTAATGAATCATCCCTGCCTCCTCTTCTTTCTCCTCCTTCTCCTTTTTCATTAAGACAGGGTCTCTATGTTGCTCATGCTGGCTTCAACTCCCTGTGTAGTAACTCAGACTGGTCTTAACTTTGTAATCTCCTTGCAGGGATGAACTTTAAAAGAATTTACAAATTCATGTAGTGAAATCTTATAGTCAACTTCTCTTAGTTTAAGTTTCAGCTGAGCTAAAGCTGACTCCTTCACTAGTTAATTTGGTGGACACATAGAACCAAGGTCCATGAATGCAGATAAATAACACAAATAAGAATGAGCATACGAACAGGGATACATTATTTAAGAGAAAATTGCTTTTAAATAATCTAGCTCATAAATGGTTAGTGCTTAGGCCGGTATTATGAATACAAAGCTAAAGGAAATTTAGAACAGAGAAAAAAATTGTTCAGTCCAGCTTTTTAAGACTCTTATAAATGAGGAAAAAAAGCTTAGAGAATTTAAGTCACCATTGCCTAAGGTAAGCCAGAAGTAAAGTGAAATAATTTATTTCTCTTGGCATGTATCATTGAATTAGGTACTGAAATTTTTCAACAAGTCAAATTTAGAATGTCTTTTTCTATTTCTGTGAAAAATGTCACTGGAATTTTGATGGTGATTATACTGAATTTGTAGATCCCTTTGATAGTATAGCCATGTTCATAATATTAATTCTGTCAATCAATGAACATGGTAGTTCTTTTTATTTTTCTAGTATCTTCTTCAGGGTTTTAAAATTTCCATTGTAGAGATATTTTATTTGCTTGATAAGGTTTATTTGGGGTTTTTTTGAGACTATGGTGAACAGGGTTATTTTTAGTATAATTTTTCATTATATTAAGTGCTAAACTGTATCTGAAAAGAAACCACTGAATGTTCTGCATAACTATATGTATTTTAAAGCAATAGAAGTATATTTTAATGTTCTAAAATTTATCAATAATTCACACAAGATCTTCCTCCCTTATCCATTTCCAAGTCAGAATTAACAGGTGAGGTTTGAGAGTATGTCAGAGTTATATGAATTATGGAATACTTTAAGTCAAAAAAGCTTATAAAACCCTGATATTCAGACATTTCAATACACTGAGTGGCAATTATGTACCTGATGTTAAGCTAGGTCCCAGGGAGACAAAGATAAATACAAATACTCCCAGTCATCAAAGGACTTTTACAATACAGCAGCGATTAAAGTTTAGTTCTGAATTTTTGACCCTCTGACCCTTAAAAAACAATTTTATTGCTGATAATTTCAAACATGTCTCAATGTTAAAGACAAGTTATGTTTAGCTCCCATATGCCTACCAGTCAGCTTCAATATCTTATCTATCTTATCCCACTATAAATCTGAAACTACTTCTTCTCCTACATTATTTTGAAGAAATTTCCAGATATCTCAGCATCACACCCATACATATTTCAAGGATGCATCTCCTGGAGATAGAGAATATTTCTTAAAGTGCCTCATGTTCTTTATATTGAGTTCTCTTCTATTTGATTGATAAAATATGTTAAGAAAAGGTGAATTTAAGGACCATTTGAAGTGTTGTATGGAAACATAACACAGTAGAAGCTTCCTAAAATATATACATATATGAAGTTCACCTAAATGAAATTACCAAATAATGGGGGAGACAGAGCCCCAACTGGATATCTCTTGTCACCAAATAAAGCTTCAAGTCCTGGTATTGGGGTACATCCAGTTGAGTTGTTTGCCAAAGGGGTCCCATATGAATCCCTACACATCCAGGTTGTTGCCAGGACTATATGTTGCTCTCCACAAACTGAAGACAAGGCCTCACACACAAACTGAAGACAGCACCTACACAACTCATTGAACATGGAGAGGTTGAGCTGGAACCTACATAAAACCTTCACTTCTATGTCCTAGTGTCTTTGGTATGGGAAGGTACTCTGCAGGTTACCAAAAGAGAAACGTAAACACCAACCCAGCCACAAAACTTCTGATCTACAATGGTGTCCTACCTGTAAGATATGCTAAAGAAATGGTACAAACTTGTGGGAGTAACAAACCAATGTCTGATTTGACTTAAGGCCCACTCCATGATGGAAACCATACCTGACACTGCTTAGGAGACAATGAACCTGAGACTAGATAGTCCAGGGACCTAGGGGAAAATCAAATACTACTTTTATATACATATAAAAGTAACAATAAAATGATAGTCTGCTATACTCATAAATCAGTGCCTTGTTCAGCCATCATCAGTGAAGTTTCCTCCTACAGCAGATGGGAACAAATACACAGATCCATAGCCAGATAATATGCAGCAAGTGAGACCTTGTACACTGTAAAGCTTTGTCACTTGGTTTAATAAAATGCTGATTGATCAGTAGCCAGGCAGGAAGTATAGAGGCAAGGCAACCAGACTAGGAGAAGGCTGGGAAGAGGAAGGGTGGAGTCAAGGGTTCACCAGCCAGATGCAGAGGAAGCAAGATGAGAATGTCATACTGAGAAAAAGTATCAAGCTAAACATAGATAAGAATTATGGGCTAATTTAAGTGGAAGAGCTAGTTAGTAATAAACCTGAGCTACCAGCTGAGCATTTATAAGTAATATTAAGCCTCACAGTGAATTATTTAAGAAGCACCTGCCAGGCATTTGGGAACAGGCAGGTGGAGAGAAACTTCTGCCTACAACCTTGGAACACTCAGCCCTAAAAGGGATGTCTCCATCAAATGCCTCCCTTCATTGCTCAGGGAACCCTGTAGAAGAGGCAGAAAGAGTGTAAGAGCCAGAGGGGATAGAGGACACCAAAAAAAGCCCTTTAAATCAACAGGATTGATGCACATATGAACTCAGCGAGTCTGAGGCAGCATGCACAGGGCCTGCATGGGTTTGCACCAGCTCCTTTAAGTAAACATTATGGCTTCCAGTTTAGTGTTTTTATGGGATTCTTGAGTGTGCGAACCAGTGTGTCTCTGATCCTTGTGCCTTCTCTTGGGATATTTTCCTTCTGCTTGTTTGTTTTGTTCAATTCTGATGTGATAGTGTTTTGTTTTCTCTTATATTTTATTATTAAAGAAAAACATAAGTCAGGTTACAGGGTCTGTAGGTAAGGCTTTGGCTGCTTTTGTAAACCTGTGACTGAAAGATCATAAAAGAGCTGTGGGCAGAAGAGTAACAATAACTCCCATAATTTAACAGGATCACTCCAGAGCCAAAGCTGAGTTAAACTAAAGAGCCCCTTGGAAAAAAACCAGTGAGGGAAGAAGGTGGCAGAGATGAGGGTAGCAATAATGGGGACTAGAAGAAGTAGTCATATTCTGGATCGCTTGAAAAGCACAGCCAGCACAATCTGTTGATGAATTAAGTTGATGTAAAATAATCCAGCTGCTATGGATATAAAAAATAGATTGACAATATGGGTATTTGTCTGGAAGACTCCAAGTCAACATATCACAGAGACACTGTGCGTCAATGTTTATTACAGCACTGTTCATAGCTAAGTGATAGAATCAAGCTAAATCTTTAGTAACAGAGTAATGAACAAGAAAGGGTGTGTGTGTACACAAGGGAATTTTTCAGCATAAAGAAGAATGAAGTTATGTCATTTGCAAGGAAAGAGATGAAACTGGAGATAATTTTAATGAGTTTGGCCAGACTCAGAAAGACAAATATTAATATGTTTTTTCTCACTTGTGGTTCCTAGATTTTCTTTAGTCACATAAAACCATAAATATGTGTAAAAAGGACATTAGACATAAATAAAGGAGAATAAATGAAGGGGGCTAAATGAGGCAAATAAGAGAGGGGAGGGAGAAAAAGAAACATGGAAGTGGGGGATATGTTTACCATACAAAGCATATCTGTAAAAAAATAAATTAAATGAATAAATAAAATTAAAAAGAAAGAAGGTGAATCCTACAATGTATGCCTGGGTAAATTGTGTGTTATGATAAAACAAGTTACAGTTCCAATGTTATCTCAGTGTCCAATATTGTTCCCAAAATTTAGTTGAAATAATACAGTGCCACCAGTTGTAAACAGTAAAAGCAGAAAATGCAGTAGATACAGACTTTACCTTTTGTCTAGGTAGAGAATGCAGAGATTTCTGAAAGCCATATTTAATTAAGAACTTGAACAGAGTTTTCTCTCAACTCATCAGGAGGTAGTGAATTTTATGAATGAAATTCGGTGACAAAATCCTTCCATGAATTGTTAAGTTCTTGATATCTTACACCATGGAAACTGTGAGGAGAAATGTGTTTCTATAGTCCTAGCTGAGATAATAGAGAACCAGAGTCAATAGCCCATGTAGGTAATATGTATTGTGAGAATGCAGATGACACATTTATATGAATCTATTATTAGGATGTGTGGAAACATGTAAACTTTGGGTCAGCAAGTGAAATACCTTGGAGTGCACCATTTAAGAAGGTACTCACTTACTCTCAGAATACTGTAAGTAGCAAACCTACGCCCATAAGACCCTGAGAATAAGTGCCTCAAGTTTTAAGCCCCAGTTGCCCTATTGTCTTACTCTTGTTCTTCACCTCAGCTTTTCAAATATGACATTTAAGGAAACTGTTTGACCTAGTGGAAATGCATGAACTGTGTTTATTTTCCTCACACAGTATAATTTTTATATTTATTATTATTACCCTAATAAAATTTGCCTGAAGATCAGAGAACAGAACAAGCCACCAGATTAAACATAGAAGCCAGGCAGTGGTGGTACACACCTTTAATCCTAGCACTCAAGAGGTAGAGATCTGTCTAGATCTCTGTGAGTTCAAAGCCACCCTGGACTACATGAGACTGACTCAGTCTAGGAGAGAAACAGAGCCAGGCAGTGGTGACATACACCTTTAATCCCAATACTTGAGAGTTACAGCACTAGCAAAGTTGAGACAGGAAATGATATGGGTGGGCAGAGAAAGATATATAAGGCATGAGGAGACAGGAACTAAAGTCTTTCAGCTGAGGAAAGCTTTTCAGACTGAGGAGTCCTAGAGGTAAGGACTTTGTTCCTTTGTTTCTCTGATCTTTCAGCATCAGGCTCCAGGTTTTTTATAAAAAGACAATTTAGCAATTCAAGCAACACACTCTCTTACCTATCTATGCATTCCCTTTATTACTTTGACTCCAGCAATCCTGCAATAAAACCTCTAACCCATTTATGCTTCCAACTTTTCACTGCGTCTCACTCCCTTAATGTCTTCTGATACACCTAGTTAAAATTCTAGAATTGTATAATTACTTCAATTTTATTGATAGTTTTCATTCATTGTATTCATTTTACAAAACTAAAAGTCTAGTTAAGTCCAACTTTGCACTGAATTTTGTCCTTTCATTCCTTCAGCAGAAGGTAGAAGCTGTATAAAATTGCACAACTATTTGTTTTATTTCTGAGCATCATCAAATGAGTCTTAATCCTATTGGTAAGCACATGATACTTCATTAGTCATTCATTTCCTGCTTTCATGAATGATTAGTTTATACCTTATCCTGTCTTATCAAATATCCTATACATATCTCCTATTGTCATCACTTGAAGCAAGTTTAAGAGAAATGAAAAGATAACCTATCAAATGAGACTAAAATAGGGTGACTGATAAGGTAAGAATAAAACAATGAGCACTAAAAGCCAATTGTGTTTCAAAGAAGAATGGTCAACTGTATTGGCTATTGCTAACAGGTAAAATATGATGAAGACTAAGATTTAACCATTGCAATATACAGGACAGAGGTCACCAGTGACTTAACAAAGGCAGTTTTGATATGGCTTTCTGACAAAAGCTTGACAGGAGAAAGTTCAGGAGATGTGGAGGAATAATAAGTATAGACAACATTTCAGAGGAGTTTTGTTACCAAAGAAATAAAATAAGCTTGATAGTAGTTGGTAAGAAGATGGTTAAGACAGTTTTTTAAGTTTCTGTTCGTTTGAATAGGGCAAGAGTATATTTATAAGCTATGAGCATAACTCAGTAAAAGAGAATGCAAAGGCAACAACAAGTGATTTCAGAAGCAAGTGTTTAAGTTGAGAGACTTGCTTTAGGAAGGAATGTGGATAGTTCACCCACAACAATGGTTGAGAAGATAAAATATATGGTATGATACCTAGTATGTGTAGAGAGGTCATAGTAGGAATCTGTGGAAGTTCTCTTCCAGGGTTCTTTGGGTTTTAGAAACTAGAATATGTATGTTATCACTATGGTGGGTAAATTTTATGAATGGCTAGTATTGTGGTTTGAATGCAAAATATCTCCCAAAGACTCATATATTTGAATACTTAGTTCCCAGATGGTAGTTGTGGTGGTTTGAATAAAAATGGCCCACATACTCAGGTGTTTGAATGTTTGGCCCATAGGGAGTGGCACTATTAGTAGATGTGGCTTAGCTGGAGTAGATGTGGCCTTTTTGGAGGAAGTGTCTCACTGTGGAGGTGGGCTTTGAGGTCTCATATATGCTCAAGCTACACCCAGTGTGGCACATAGTTCACTTCCTGTTGCCTGCAGATCAAGATGTAGAACTCTCAGGTCCTACTCTAGCACCATGTCTGCCTGCACACTGCCATGCTTCTCACCATGATGATAATGGTCTAAACCTCTGATACTATAAGTCACTCCCAATTAAATGTATTCCTGTATAAGAGTTGTCATGGTCATGGTGTCTCTTCACATCAACAGAAACCCTAACTAAGGCAATGGTGTTGTATGGAAAGGTTGGAAACTCCAGAAGGTGAAGCCTTGATAGAGGAAACATGTAAATTGGGGCAAGTCTTGAGGTTTTATAGCCCAGCCACATTTTACACTATATCATTTCTGGACTACTGATACAATATGACTGGCTGGCCTCATATTCATACCACCACTCCTTTCTCAGCATGCTGGACTTTAAGCCCCCTGGAACTGTAAGCCAAATAAATCCTTTCTTTCTTAAATCACTTTTATCAAGGTATTTTATCACAGCAACAGGAAGTGAAACTAATACAGTTTGATAGATAAGGTAGCTTATTTTAAAAGAGAAAGTGGTATTTTACCATCTTAATATCCCTTGTCTAGCCTGTTATCCTAAGATTGGATTATCATTGTCTTCCATTCTACTTCTAATTTCTTCCTATTCAGCTCCCCAAGAAACAGCCAGAAGTCCTTTCCCAAAGCACTGCTTGTGATTCTGTTTGTTGTTTGGGTCTGGTGTCTTTTGAGATAAGGTCTTCACTGTAGTTAAAGGTTGGCCTCAAAATCCTTATCATCCTGTTTACAGGCTATGACACCCCACCTGGCTTCAAAGTATTGCTTTTTATATAAACTACCAACAAACTTGTCTTATTGTTTAGAAAATAAATATTATATAATCAGGCCACAGTCATCAATTCAACTTTATCCTGTACTTTTTCTCTATAGCATCATTTTAACATACAAGTCACTATATTAGGTACAAGAGCAAGAATTGTGGAGAAATAAATCTTTTATAATTCTAACCAAATACACTGTCTCACAATCAAGCCAATCATACTACTTTTTTATATTTTACTCACCATCTCATCTTTTAAAATATTTTCTTACATATCTAAATGCTATTTTTTTCAAAGCTCAACTTAAATTTTCACTCTATTATAGAGATTTCCCAATTCAATTCCAGTTCTCAGTGCCTCCCTTCTTCCTCTGAATTTCAGTGAATCTTAACATGTATATTAGTTATTTGATTTTTGTTCTATGTACTGTCTGATAATGCTAATGCATGTTTTGTCCATTCAAACTAACTTAAGGAATCTATTTCTAGATCCTAGACTACTCAAAGTTGTCACTAAACACAATTTTGACCATAGATTTGGATACTGATGAGCAAGATACAGAATTTCTAAAGGAAAAAAATTATTTGACACTGACATGGGATGTATTTGTACGGGATGAAAAGAAAGAGGAAGAGAGAGGAAAAGAAAAATCAGGGAGCTTGCATGGGTCTGTCCTACATCCTTCGCATATATGTTATGGCTGTATAGCTTGGTGTTCTTGTGAGACTCCTAACAGTAAGACTGGGTGCTGTTTCTGACTCTTTTGCCTGCTCTTGGGACCATTTTTGGGTGTCTCCTCTAACCTTGATGTGTGGGTTTGTGCCTAGTATTATTGTAGCTTGCTATGCTGTGTTCAGTCAATATCCCTTAAATGTCTGCTCTTTTCTGAAGGTAAATGGAAGAGGAGTGGATCTGGGGAAGAGGGGAGGTGGGGGGAACTGGGAGGAGTGGAGGGAAGGGAAATTGAGGATGGGATATAATGTATGAGATAAGAGTGAAAAAAAGATATAAGATGGGGGCTAGAGAAATGGCTCAGTATTTAAGGACAATCACTGCTATTGCAGTGGACCCAAATTCAGTTACCAGCATCCACATGGTGGCTCACAGCTTGCCCATAACTTCAGTTCTAGGGGATCTGACTCTATCTTCTGGCCTCTACAGGCTCCTGAATGGTGCATATAAACTCATGCACACACACACACACACACACACACACACACACACACACACACACACACAAATAATGAATAAATATTTTAATATTTTACATTTGACATAAAAAGCAGACAAGCAGTAGAATTATAGAAATTAAGTTCTAAGCACAAATTTGGTTTTCATCTAAGAGAAAGAATCAGAAACTAAAGTAGTTTAAGTAAGATCAAGAGTTATAGCTTAGGGGGCCAGAGAGATGGCTCAGCAGTTAAGAGTATGGGCTGCTCTTACAGAAGACCTGGGTTCAATTCTTAGCACCTACATGACAGATGTAACTCCAATTCCTGGGGCACCAGGCACATAGGTAGTACATGTACATA
This sequence comes from Peromyscus maniculatus bairdii, assembly GCF_049852395.1. Taxonomy (NCBI): domain Eukaryota; kingdom Metazoa; phylum Chordata; class Mammalia; order Rodentia; family Cricetidae; genus Peromyscus; species Peromyscus maniculatus. Next base: position 84,898,716 of record NC_134875.1, on the reverse strand, counting down.
CAAGCAGGCAAAACACTCATATATAGAAAATAAAATTTTTTAATCTTTTAGAGTCATAGTTCATAAATCACAATTTCAATCATCTTAGTTAATTATTATAAAAGTCCGAGAAGCACTATCTTTATTTGATAATGGTGATATTAAGATTTTTTTAAGTTAGGCATTTATTAAATGGCAGGGCCAGTACTCCATTCAGACCAAGGGTTAGAGAGCTGCTCTTGCATCTTTTCTAATTCTGCATCTTATTAAGACCAAACTTTTGCAAATAAAAATGGATGTATTAGTAAACTAAAATTGATGGTTTTTGTTATAAAAGACACAGATTAGTCATAGCAGTAGCACACGTCTTTAATCCCAGGACTTGGGAGGCAGAGACAGGTAGATCTCTATGAGTTCAAAGCCTGATCTACATAGTAAGTTCCAGGACAGCCAGAGCTGCATAGTGAGAGCATCCCGGCCCAAGGGAGGAAGGAAGGGAGGGAGGAAGGCCACAAATGTTGAAACTGTTTCATTTAAATTAATGATGAATATAAATTTCAAAGTAGATACATATTTCTTTGCATAGTATGATATACTCCCACCCTACCTTTTCATAGAGCCGAGGATACAACACAGGGCTTTGTGCATATGGGGCAAATGCTCTACCAGGAGCTACATTCTCTGCCCTGAAACAGCATTTTCAAAATCTGAAGTTTCTTTTGTTTTTAAAATATCATTACTATCATCATCATCATCATCATCATCATCATCATCATCATCATCTTCATCATCATCTATGGTGATATTTTATTTGTACTGAAATGTGATTTTATTTGTATGTTAATAAAGTTGCCTGGGGGTCACAGCTAATACTGGGCAGTGGTGGTGCATGCCTTTAATCCCAGCACTTGGGAGGCAGAGCTAGGCAGATCTCTGTGTGTTTGAGGATACATCCAGCATGGAGACACATGCCTTTAATCTCAATACCAACCATAGAAGATCTGGAGATCTGTATAGATGGGCAGTGACAAGGAGGTCATGTGGTTGGGTTTACAACCAATGAGAAGGAAGTCTATATAAAGACAGATACACAGAAGTAGCACAGTTGCTGAGGAGGACAGACAGCAGCGGCAGTGAAGGGTAAGGTTTTTAGCGCTTAGCTATTACTCTGACCTCTTGGGCTTTCATCTCTGCATTGGCTCTGTGTTTCTTATTTAACAAGATGGTTACATCTACAATCATCATCATCACTATTGTGTGTGTTCAGGGGATTGAACTCAAGTCACCAAGCTTGTGACAAGTGCCACTGAGTCATCTCAGTGATCCTGGGGTTTTAAAATTGGTGTTTTGATTTGTTTATTTTTGTTTGTTTTAAACACAAATCTGTTACCTCAAAAGAAGGGAAATAAGACAAGAAACAAGACAACTATATAAGAAGCTTGGTATGAAAATGTGAGACAAAACAGTAAAGGGAGGGCTCTTCTTTGCCTAGCTGATGGTGATCTTATGAATTCTTTTTCAAAAAGGAAAAGAGTATGTTATAGTAGTGGATACATGGATTACCTGTAGAGCAAACTGTATAGCCAAACGTAGGATTTTGGTAGGTGAAACTTCACTTTCAAATAGACCATCATCATCCCGTTTTTCATCTATTAATAATTTCTTTAAAGTACCGACTATCTGTAAAGCTGAAACAAACAATAATAATGTGAGATATTTTCATCAACCATAATTTATGGTTAATTATGTCACAATGGATTTTGAATCACCTTAAGATATTCATATCTTTAGAAATACAAAATGTATTAAGTAATATGAATTAATAAACCATCAAGAAGGATTTTAATATTACAAAAATGACTAACTGAGCAATTTCACTTGTGTGGATTTATCTATGGATATAGCTTCAAAAGCAAACAAATACAAGATGTTCATCTAGTACTACTTGTAAGAATAAAATATGGAACCTAGAACCTAAATTCCATTATTAATGGATGGAGTATAGACATTGTGGAGCTTCACAATTTGGAGTATAACACTATTAAAATTGAATGAGTCTCTTATATCCCACTATATGTCTTAAAGGTAGATAATTATAAATTAAATGTATACAATAGACATTAAGTGACAGATAACATACCTAATAAGCCAAAAAGTAGATAAGTATCTTCACAAAATTCAATTGAGCCGAAAGTAATATGTAAAAAACCAAACAGCAACAGAATAGATGACATAAATAGAAGATCAACAATCTAATGGTAAATTTATATCCAATCAAGCTGAATGTGGTGGTGCATGTCTGTAATCCCAGTACTCAGGAGGCTAAGGCTGGAGGATCACAAAGTCAAGGCCTAGCTAGGCCACAAAATAATTTCAAAGTCAGCCTGGGTAATTTAGTGAGAGTATATCTCAGAATAAAAAGTAAAAAGAAAGATGGGGATATAATTTAGTGGTAGAGTGCTTGCCAAGCATGTATGGGGCCCTGGGTTAATTTCCTACTACTTGAAAACAAAATAAAATAAGTAAGTCTAACATTATTAACAATCATATTACATATAAATAACCAAATGAACCAACTGAAAGACAAAGATGATTAGATTAAAATAAAATATATACTACCAACAAGAAACATTAAAAAAGTCTTTATTGGCATATACTCAGTTTACATAGTATTGGGTTTCATAAAGAAATTTCATTCAGTACAGTATATACATGAGTCATATTCTCCTCCCTTATTTTCCTCCTTCCCTCCTCCCCCCTTTACCTCCTACTAGTCTCCTTCATTCCCTTAGTCTCCCATCTACATCACAACGTGTATATATATTAATGGTCTTATGTATGTATAACAAATTAGGATCCACCAATGACAGAAAGCATGCAATATTTGTCTTTCTGACTTTCAAACTTTCTTGAGTTTGACTCATTTCACTTAATATGACAGTCTTCAGTTGTATCCACTTTCCAGCAAATGACAAAGTTTTATTCTTCTCTATGTCTGAATAAAATTTCATTGTGTATATATACTACATTTAAAAATATTTTAATATTTGTTTGTATATATGGCATGCACCACATGGGTGTATGAGGGTGATATCACATGTGTGGAATTCAGAAGAATACTTAGTGGAGTTGGTTCTGGGATCAAATTCAGATTGCCAGGCTTTCAAGGCAAGTGTCTTTACTCACTGAGCCACATCACCAGCCATCTTTTTTATTTTTCCAAGACAGGCTCTCATGCAGGCAAAACTGCACTTGAATTTGTTATGTAGCCGATGACCTTGAACTTCTGATCCTCCTGTCTCCACCTGCCCAGTGGTGGGATTAGAGGTATGTGCCAATATACCTGATTTTATGTGGTGCTAGGGATCGAACCCAAAGCATCATGCATGCTAGTCAACCACTCTACAAACTGATCTATATCCTAGCCACAATATCATATTTTCTTTATGCATAAATCTGTTTACAACACATAAGCTAATTACAAACTTTAGCTATTGTGAATAAAGGATAAAAGACAAAGCTGGTTTAAAATGTAGGATAAAATACACTATAGTAAATGTAATCAAAAGTAGTAGTCTCTATATTAATGATAGACAAATAGATTTTAGGACAAAGAACAATTACTTAGGATAGGATATTTCAAGCTAATAAATGAATCAATTCAATGAGGACATAAGCCTAATTGTTTATGGATCCAAAGACAAAATTTCATAACATAGGATGCAAAAATGGGCTAGTGAGATGTGTTAAGGCACTCACCCACAACCCTGATGATCTGAGTTTTATCCCTGGATCCTGGGATTATGCATGATGCCACACGACCTCTAGACATGTGGCCTAGCCTAGAACATGAAGGATGCAGGTATTGGCCTGGTATTTGGGTGCCAGGAAACTGTTCTAGAACATAGATAGGTGTATGCTGGCCTGAGATTCAATCCCTAAGGAGTGGCCGGGTTACTGGGGCTGTAAAAGGCTATTCTGAAATCTGGCTACCAAAAGGACATTCCTGAGAGTTGGTTCCTAGAGGCAAGCACCTGGCTGGTACTTGGATGCTCAGGCTAATGGTCCATCCCAAGGCAAAGTCAGCTAGTATAGACTTCTAGATACAGATAGCCCAAGTAGATCTAGTATCCAGGACCTCTCTCTAAGATCAAGTTACAGGATCACCTCCAACTCAATCATTAGGTCCATTCAATAGATCTAAACCTATGTTTCCAGACACAAACTCCACTGACCTAACTCAGGCCTGCCCAAGGACACAAACAACAAGCTTACCTGTGAACCACACCAAGCATCCTGCCCAAAACCTCTGAATGGACTGACTGATGAAAGGCCTTTGTAAATAAAGGTAGTCTGCCATGACCACAGTAATTCCCTCCTTCCTCAAATATGCAGACACCAATGCAAGGCCACAAAGATCAAACACAATCACAGAATATACCCTTCTAATAATAAAATAAGGTGGCTATAAGAGTCTCTAAAGAAACTGGAGATTTATACACCAAGCTGCAATCACAGACCTGTAGTCCTAGCATTTGGAATATTAATGTGTGAGGATCACATGTCCATAGGAGTTTGAAACCAGCCTGGATAACAATGAAATTTTTAGGAAAAAAAAAAAGAAAGAAATGTAAACTTGTAAACTGCCTAGTAATTCAAATCAGGGCTGGTAAGATGGCTTAGCAGATACAGGCACTTGCTGCTAAGCCTGATGACCTGAACTTGATTCCTGGAGCCCACATGGTTGAAGATGAGAACTGACTCCAAGTTTTCTTCTGACTGTCACACATACACTATGTCTTACTCTCTCCCCTGCTCGGCTCTGCTCTCTTCCCCTCTTCTCCCCCTCTCAATATCAATAAATACATAAAAATGCTTTTTAAAAGACATAAAAGGGGCTGGAGAAATAGTTTAGTGGTTAAGAGTACTACATGCTTTGCAAAAGGACCCAAGCTTGATTTCCTGCTCCCACATAACAGCTCACAAACATCTGTAACTCCAGTCCTAGGGGACCTGATGCCCTTTTCTGGCTTCTGCAAGCAACAGGCATGCATACACATAAAATAAAATTTTAATTAAATGATAAAAAAGAAAATATAAAAGCAAACAACAAAAACAAAACAAACATGCCTATATCCATAGCACACAGAATATAGAGGCAGGAAGATCACAAGTTCCAAGCTAGTCTGCCCTACACACTGAGTTCCAGTTCAGCTACAGTTACCTAGCTATATGTCTCAAAACAAACATACAACAGAGATTCTGGAGTTTAAAAGTGCAATAAAAAGTATCAGTGGTAGGTATGATCAAGTAGAAGAAAGAAATTGAATTAAAAGGCAATTTAACAATATATAGCCAAAGAAGAGACAAGAAAAATGGTAAGGAATGAATGAAGAAATGTAAAATTTATGGGACAGCATCAGGAGAACAAATGCTCAAATTATAATAATAAAAGAAGTTGAGATACAAATAGATAAAAAATTTAAAGAAAAAAACAGAAAACAATAAATTTCAGAAAAGATATAAGTACCTACTTCGACTCTAAATTTTAGAGGAATGTAAAAACTCTCTAAGCAGATTTAATGCAAGCAAGACTTAACCGAGACATTATCAAATAATATAAAACCAAAGACTGAGAGAAGATCTTGAAAGTAGCAGCTGAAAAGAAGCAGCACGGATAAGGGTGTGCCAATAGTCTAGCAGCACTAATGTTTCTTGGCAGAAACATCACCGGCCATGAAAAATTGAGAAGACAGATCCAAAGTACAGATGGAAAAAAACTGCTAACTAGGAATACTTGGCAAGGAAATGAAGGGCAAATGAAAATTCCCAGATAAACAAACAGTAACAGAGTTGAAGGAAAAGTGTATTTATTAGCAAGACGAAAACTCAACCATGAAAGTACACAGTTAAATCCAAAATAGTCTTGATAAGTGTGTAAATTCAATTATAGCTTTAAAATGAAGGTTACAAATTATATTATTAAACTGATACCCATAATAATTTTAAAGAATACTTAATACAAAAATATAAGTTGTATCGGAAATATAAACTATGGGGAGGCAGGTAGATGGTATGATAAGTAAAGTAATTATCAGCTTAAAACAGCCTATTTACTATAAGATGTTGTAATTAAGCCTGTGTAATCACAAAAACAAACTATAATTATTACACAACATATAAAGTAATCAAAGCAGATAACTATAGAATATCACCTGATTACAAAGGAAGACAAGAGGTAGAAAGGAACAAAAGATCTATAAAACAAAAAGCATTAGTGGTATGGAAATAATAAGTCCTTGTATAGGGATAAAAAAACGAAAGGCGAAGTGGGTATGTTTTGGCGGCGGGCCCTCTCAAGGTGTGTCACTAAGCAAACATGCCATGCACAACAGAGTTAGTGCAAGAGGTTTATTGGGGGAGGGAGAAAGGGAGAGTGAAAGAGTGAAAGGCCATGTCAGAGTGGGGACATGAGAGAGGCAGGCAGACAGACAGACGGAGAGACAGTGAAGAAACAAGAGGAAGAAGAGAGGCATGGGAGGAGCAAGAGGCAAGAGAGCAAGCTGTGCTCTGGCGGCACTTTTCAGGGGTGCACACGTCACATCGCTGACGGTGGAAAGGCACCTGGGCACAGGTGATGACGTAACTACTCGGGCGGCAGAGGCAGGCCTTGTATATCAATAATTGCCTTGAATGTAAACGAATTAATTCTATAATCAAAAGATACAGAGTAAATAAATGGATTAAAAATCAAGAAAATATTCTATCTATAAGACACTCACTTTTCAAGAAAGCCTTTCAAGGACACAGTTCAAATGTGATGAGGTAGAAAAAGACATTCCACATAAATGACAAAATAGAGCAAGATTATCTGTATTTATACAAGACAAAATAAATTTTCAGTAAAAATTATAAAAAGAGACAAAAGACCATTTTACAGTACTAAAGTATATAAATGTATTGAAAAGTATTAAAAATATATATTTATCCAACATTGGAATACCTAAATATAGAATAAGAAAAATAACAAAACTAACGAAGGATACAGATTATAGTACAATACTAGTGGGGGCTTTCAATATTCTACTTTCAACAAAGTCCATATTATCTAGATAGACAAACAATAAGGAAACACTAGATTTAAACTATTACTTAGACCAAGTGGATCTGACAAACATATAGAGAATATTTTATCTAACAGGAACAGAATATACATTTGTCTCAAGTATACATGTAAAATTCTCCAGGACAAAATGTGTCTCAACAAATTTAAGAAGACTGGAGTCTTGTTAAATATATTTTCCAACCATGACAGTAGTATGAAACTAGAAATTAATAAGAGGAAGAATTTTGGAAAGAAATTCAAATACACAGAAATTAAACAACATGCTTATGGATAGGTTATAAAACAAACAAACAAAAAACAAAAACCTCAGCCAGGGGCTCACAGAGACTGAACTGAAAACCAGGGAGCCTGCATGGGACTGACCTAGGCCCTCTGCATATATGTTACAGTTGTGTAGCATGGTCCTCTTGTGGGACTCCTAACAGTGGGATCAGGGACTGTCTCAGACTCTTTCGCTGGCTTTTGGGACCCTACTTCTCATACTAGGTCACCTTGCCCAGCCTTAATACATGGGTTGGTATTGAGATCCATGAGAGGCCTGCCCTTTCCTGAACAGAAAGGAAGAGTGGGAACAGAGGGGAAGTAGGGGAAGGGACTGGGAAGAGAGGATAGAGAGGAAACGGCAGCATGAATGTAAAATTAATTAATTAATCAATTAATTAAAATATATAAGATAAATATTAAAATATAATTAACAGAGAAATTTTGAAATATTTTGAGAGAAATTAAAATGGACACAAACATCAAACCTATTCTAAGAGGGAAGCTTATAGTAATAAACATATACATTAAAAAACTGAACAAAACAGTGAGAACAAGAAAGAAAAATCAAGTGTAGGGGTACACACTTATAATCCTAGCACCTTGAAGACAGAGAAGAGGATTACAAGTTCAAGATCTGTATGTATTATATAGTAAGATCCAGATCAGCCTGGTCTATACAGTGAGACTCTGGGATAGAGGGGTAGAGAGAAGGGATAGGGAGGAGGAGGAATAATAATAATGTCAAATAAACTAATTAGCATTATACCTCAAGGAATCAGAAAATGAAACCAATCTTAGCATAAAGAAGTACGTAGTGAAAATCAAAATTTAAATAAATGACATAAAAACTAGAAAGACAAAGCTGGCCAATTAGGGGCTTCACAGGGGCAGGGGCAGCAATTACAAATGGAATCTTGAATAGCATCAGAGACTGCCTGTGAAATATTACCCGTGGACCAGGAGAACATTTACAATCCCATCATCCAAAGACAGACTCAGAGGATACAACCCATTGCAGAGGAATTTCCAGTGGAGGGACAGGATGCCAAGAGCCAGTGAAGGAGAGAGTCCAAGTGGAATCCAACAATCAAGAGTCAATTTTTGTACTCTGTATATCCACCTAGCACTTTCTACCTCTACATCTATTCCATTTAATACTTAATGTCACATAAGCAGACCATCTCAACCCACTGTTCTTGCCCTATATCACTTAAACAAACAAAACAAAAACAAAGAACAAAACAAAACAACAACAAAAACTTATCCTTTCATTTGCTTTTCCTCTTCCAAAGAACAAAGTCTGTCCTGGTTTGCAGGGTCTATTGCTTGATTGAATATATTTGCTTCTCTCTTTTCAGTCTGCCTTTAACCAAATTCCCTCTTTTCACAGAAATTTCTTTCTATTTATGTTCATTACCCTCTGCTACCTCTCTATCACCTCAATATCAATCACTAGTTTTACAGTGTCTTTCCTTTTTCTGTCCAGTCTTATCCACAGTGACTAATACATCAGCACACACAGTGTTACTGGTGCCTCTTTACTTTCTAAAATGCTTAAGGGGTGATTATTTTACAGTTGACTATTCCTCATTTTCACAGTAGGTCTGCCCCTGGATATTGACTGTTCCTACAGACAGTATTCGACTCTCAAGGGAAGATTAGGGATAGAGCCTGGTGCTCTGAAGACAAAATCAAACAAAAGAAAATGACACTATAGCCCAACTCCACATTGAACACTGTAAATACTTCCACTGACAACAAGAAATTAAAAACTTCAACCTGTGATCTAATTGTTGATGAACAAGTTCCAAAGCAAAAGGCATATGAAAAACTAAAACATGTAGTCTCCAAAAACTCCCAAGCCCAGAGTAAGAACCCTCAATAAGAGTGACTTAGATGGAGTTATAAATAATTTTAAAAATTATTATTGTTATGTGCAAAGAAATAAAAAACTACAGAATAAACTTCTGAATGAGTTCCAAGAGAACACAAATGGCTGAATGATATATGAGTGTCAACACATACATAAAAATGGAATAAAGAGTTGGAAATACTGAAGAGAAAACAAACTGAAATTATGCTGGAGATGAACAGTAAGTCAAATACAAAAGTCACTAGAAAACTTGCCAAGAGAAAGGATCGTGAATATAAGGGCTTGAAGATAAGGTTAAAAATAAATTTTAAAAGCCATATGAAAGAAACATGTAACAGCTCTGGAACACCATAAAACAACCAAATCTACAAATTATGGACATAAAGAAGAATTCCATGCCAAAGGCATAGAAAATATTTTGACAGTGGAAAACTTCACAAATTGAGGGAGAGTTCCATCCAAGTACAAGTGGCATATGAAACAATACAAAAGAAACTTCTTGCCGGGTGGTGGTGGAGCACGCCTTTAATCCCAGCACTTGGGAGGCAGAGCCAGGCGGATCTCTGTGAGTTCGAGGCCAGCCTGGGCTACCAAGTGAGCTCCAGAAAAGGCGCAAAGCTACGCAGAGAAACCCTGTCTCGTAAAACCAAAAAAAAAAAAAAAAAAAAAGAAGCTTCTTACATTATATTATAGTCAAAACACTAAATACATTTAATTTTATGTATATGAGACTGCAAAAGACAAAGACCAGATCGCATATAAAGCAGGCCCAGTTTTTTCTCATCAGTTGCTTTCTCATCGGAAAATTTAAAAGCCAGAAGGGCATGGAATACATCAGTATTTTAAGTTCAGACAGATCACAATTGCCAATCCAGACTACAGTACCTAGCAAAACAATGTGTCCTAATTGATGGAGAAAGAGAAACATTCTGTGATAAAAGGAGAGTAAGGAATTTATGGCCAATAGGCCAGCTTCACAGAGCATACTAGAAGGAATTCTTTGAGATGAAGAGAAAAATAAACACATCCAAGGGGCTACAGGGGAAAAGGTTAAAAATCCTAAAATTGTAGGATTAGGAAAACACCAAACACTACAGAATCAATAAAATGACCTTTTCAACACTCAACATCTCATTTACCCAATCAAAAGACAAAGATCAGTGGACTGGATTTTTAAAAATATGATCCACCTACTTCCTGCCTCTAAAAAGCATACCTTGACATAAAGATAGACATTATCTTAGGTTATAAAGGATGGTAAAAGGTATTCCATGCACAAGGAAACAAGAAGGCATTGCTATTCTAACAACTGACAAAATAGACTTCAGACTAAAACTAGTCAGAAGACATAAAGAAGAAAAATTTATATTGATCAATGGGACAACCAATCAAGAAGGCATTATACTTCTAAACATACATGCACTGAACAGGGAGCACATGGAATTTCATAAAACAAACACTATTAGGAATAAAGTAACAGGTTAACACAAATACAGTGAGCTACTTTGATACACTATTCCCACCAAGAGGTCATAATAAAAATGGAAAAACATCAAATTAAATGACAATCATAGATAAAATGGATTTAATAGATACCCACAAAGCATTTCATCCAAATACTATAGAATACACATCTTTCTCATCACTCCATGGAACTTACTCTAAAACAGATTATATATAATATGATGCAGAGCAAGTATTAAAAAAAAATCACAGAAATGGGGTTGGGGGAGAGGGCTCAGCAGTTGAGGGTCTTGTAGAGGGCCAAAATTAGGGTCACGGTACACATATCAGGTGGGTCACAAGTTCCTGTAACTACAGCTTCATTGTATTCAAATACTTCTGGTCTCTTTGGACACACACACACACACACACACACACACACACACACACACACACACCAAAAATAAATAAACAAAAATAAATCTTACTTAAAAACATAAAAATTGAAATAACTTCTTGTATCCCATCTGATCACAACATAATAAATCTAAAAATCAACAGCAAGAGAAACTATAGAAAATTCCCAAAACTTACAGAGATTAAACAGTACAATACTGAATGATAAATGAATTGTTGAAGAAATTGAGAAGGAAATTAGAAATCCCCAGAACTGAATAAAAATGAAGACATAACATACCAAAACCTGTAAGATACAATGAAAGCAATCTTAAGAAGGAAGTTTATAGCCATAAGTACCTACATTAGAAATTCAGAGAAATCTCAAATAACTTAATTATGTCCTTCAGAACTTTGGAAAAACAAGATTAAGCCAAACCCTGAAGCAGTGACTAAAAAGAAATAATAAACATCAGAGCAGAAATTACCTATATAGAACAAAATGATTATAAAGAATCAATGAAACAAGGAATGGATTCTTTGGGGGGGAAATCAGTAAGGTTGACAAACATCTAATCAAACTAACCAAAAGAGAAAAGACCAAAATTAATAAAGGTAGAGACAAAAAAGTAGACTTGACAAGCAACCAATGAAGTTCAGATCATAAGGACATACCTTAAAAACTTATATTCCACTGAATCGGAAAATCTAAAAGAAATGGATGACTTCATAGATGCATATGAATATGATTTGCCAGAGTTAAATCAAGACAATATAAAGAATTTTAACATATCTATAACAAGTAACAAAATTGAAGTAATTAGAAAAAAAAAAACAAATAACCCCACTAAAAAATGTCCAGGCCAACAAGGCAGTGCTGGAGAGCTCACCCCAATGGTGACAATAGGGGAAAGCTGGCAGGCTGACCAGCCTAGCTATCACCCAGGCCCAAAACCAAGGCCATGAGTTGGCCTCCCCCAAATCCACTGAATCTATGAACTACTGGAGCATGTGAAGGGGATGAACCTATGGAACAAAAAATGCAGGATCTCCATGACACAGGACAACAACAGGATATTCAAGAGGAGCCCCAGTGAGAGCCCATTATTGATAGTGTAGCAGAAGCCAGAGGCCTCAAACCAGACCAATGACTCATGGCAAAAACTGCTTACAAGTAAAGATGACTGGACTAAACGGTGAACTGTGTTAATCACTGGGCCACACTACAGCTTCCATGATGAGATTCTTCTCTTTTTTTATTGTTTTGTTTTTGGTTTTTCTTTTAAATTTTGCTTTGGTTTTAGGGGGGAGGTTGCAAGGGCAGAGGGTGGATGTGTGTGTGTGTGTGGGGGGTGATGGGACGATTAGTGGGATCAGGATGCATAATGTGAAATCCACAAAGAATCAATAAAAGTTAAAAGAAAAAAAGTGTCCAGGCCAAGATGGAGTATTACAGAATTCTACCAGATCTTTAAAAAAGAATTAACATCAATCCTTCTTAAATTATTCCATAAAATAGAAAATGAAGGAAGGCTTCCAAACTCTTTTTATGAAACCAGTATGAGAGAGAGAGAGAGAGAGAGAGAGAGAGAGAGAGAGAGAGAGAGAGAGAGAGAGAGAGGAGGGGAGGGGAGGGGAGGGGAGGGGAGGGGAGGGGAGGGGAGGGGAGGGGAGGGGAGGGGAGGGGAGGGGAGGGGAGGGGAGGGGAGGGGAGGGGAGGGGAGGGAAGGGAAGGGAAGGGAAGGGAAGGGAAGGGAAGGGAAGGGAAGAGAAGAGAAGAGAAGAGAAGAGAAGAGAAGAGAAGAGAAGAGAAGAGAAGAGAAGAGAAGAGAAGAGAAGAGAAGAGAAGAGAAGAGAAGAGAAGAGAAGAGAAGAGAAGAGAATCACAGACTGGTGAACTTAGAAGCAAAAATCCTCAATAAAATATTTGCAAACCGAATTCAAGACTATACCAGGAGACCAACATGATCAGGGATGGTTCAATACACAAATCAACAAGCATAATACATTATATAAATAGACTCAAGCACAGAAATAACATGATAACCTCAATAAATGCAGAAAAAGACTTTGACAAAATCCAATGTTCTTTCACAATAGAAGCTTTGAAGAGATTAGGAAAACAGGAAACATATCTCAACATAATAAGAGCTACATATGAGAAACCTATAATCACGATCATGCTAAATGGAGAAAGCTCAAAGCATTTTCACTAAGACCAGAGACAAGGCTGTTCACTGTCTGCATGCATATTAAATATGGTACTCAAAGTCTAGCTAGAGCAGCAAAACAACAGAGAACTCAAATAGGAAGGGAAGAAGTCAAAGAATCATTATTTGTAGATGATACAATTCTATACATAAGTGGCCCTATAGACTTCACCAGAAACATTCAGAACTGACAAATACTTTCAGTAAAGTGCAGGATACAAAATTTACATCCAAAATTCAGTACTCTTTCTGTGTATCATGACAAATACACTGAGAAAAATATCAGAGAGATAGTACCTTTTACAATAGCATTAAAAATAAAATACCTTGGAACAAACTTAGACAAGGAAATGAATGGCTGCTGTAATGCAAACTTCAAAACATTAAAGCAGGAAATTGAGGAAGAAACAAGAAAATGGAAAGAATAGGTTGGAAGAATTACTATTGTAAAAACAGCTATTCTCCCCAAAGAAATCTACAGATGCAATGCAATAGCAATGAACATTCCAACAGTATCCTAGGATCTACGATCTCCCCAACCATAGGCTTTTGACCAGGATTACAGTAGCAGGCATGAAATCGATTCCCATGAACCAGTCCTCAAATCCAATTAGAAAGCCGTCAGTAACCCCCTAACAGCTATGCCACTACTAGGTCAGTGCTGTGGCATACAGGGTCTAGTGCTGGGTAATTTCTTCCAACACAGTATGCATAGCATTTTCTGGCACTATGAATACTAGTCAATAGGGAAGAAGTTTTTCTGTCAATGTGAGATTGATTTCTCTATATCCTGCAGCCAGCATGTATTTTTAGCAATAGGGTCTTATCATGTGGTTTTTGGTGGGTAACCAAGGGCAATGACAACAGCTTGTGTTTCTTTGGAGATGTCTGGGCCTCCCTGACCAATAAATCATAGGAAGCTATACCATGCCTTGTACTGTGGTTTTCATGTAATCACCATGTCTTCAAGAAGCAACAGTGTCAATACATGCATGATAATTTTATTTTAACTCTTTTTAAGTTGTATTTTGAAATTAGTTTACTAACTAATGTCTTTCTGTGGTGATATATTGTGTATCCTCATAAATTTGCCTGAGGATCAGAGAACAGAGCCAGCCACTAAATTAGACACAGAGGTCAGGCAGCGGTGGCACACACTTTTAGTCCCAGCACATGAGATCTCATGCTTTTCTTGGGAAGCACACATGCCTTTAATCACAGGAAGTAATATGGCAGGGCGCAGAAAGGTATATAAGCTCTCTTTAGGCTGAGGATGTCGTAGAGGTAAGAACTAGTGGCTGGCTGATCTGCTTCTCTGATCTTTCAGCTTTCACCCTGATATCTGGCTCTGGGTTTTTTTTTTTTTACTAAAAGACCAGCTAAGATTCAAACACTATGTTTCCACAGAGCTTTTTCATAGATCCTTAAATTTTGGTTACCCCACTGTCCCCTATTTGTCCATTCCTATCCCCACTTAATCTTTAACCCTCAGTATTTCCCGCCTCTTCTTTCATTTCACATGTGTCCTATAATCCTTCTGTAGGGTGACTCAGACCATAAAACCCCACCAATCCTAAGCCACCTGGAAAGCTCCAACCCCCAAGAAACCCTATATAAGCTCTGTACCCTGTTGAGTTTGCTGCTGTTTCTCACCCTTGAGGCAGCCACCCTCCTGGGTTCTTCCTTCCCAACAAATATCTTGAGTGAGGTTTGTTGTGCAGTGTGACAGTTTTGCCAGAGTGAAGGAAGCCCAGCTGCAACAACTTTCATCTGAGCAGAGCAGAGCAGAGTGGTTACACTCCAGGGGACCTAAGCTCTATTGGAGCAGAGCAGAGCTGTAACACTTTTGCTGGGGAAACTTTCCCTTAGTGGAGCAGAGCTGTAACACTTCTCCAGAGCAGAGCAGAGCAGAGCTGTAACAACTTCAGTGGGAAACCATCCCCCTGCCAGAACAGAGTCATTGTGCTTAAATTGGGGAAACCTTTCCCTGGAGCAGAGATGTAAGCTGCTACACTTACAGTGACTTTGTGGTATTCCTTGGCTCCCAAATACCAGGATACCTCCCAATCAGAGCTGCAATGTTTACACTACAGAACCATAGTAGCAAAACAGTGTGGTTATTAATGCTAATTGAGGTGGGAAGATCATTTGGAAGGCTTGTATAGGGTGAAGAAACTGAATTGGACACTAGCATCTATGCATTCATTGTTCTCATCCTCTGGCTGTGGATGTAATGTGACCAGCAGCTTCCAAGTTCTGCTGCACTGATGTCTCCACCATGATGGACTAAGTCTTGAACTGTGAACTTATTTCTCCCTTAAATTAGCTTTGACAGAGTATCACAGCAACAGGAAAAGAAGCTATGACAGATGGAATGGTACAAACATGAAAACAGACAGGAAGACCAATGGGAAGTTAGTAAATAGAGGGCCCATATAGAAGCCAACACAGTAAGAACCACCTAATTTTTGAAAAAGATGCCAGAAATAAACATTGGGGGGAAAAAGACACCCTCTCGGCAAATGTTGCTGAGGAAAGTGGACAGCTACATGTGAAAGAATGAAATCAGGTCCTTATCTCTCATCCTGCACAAGAATCAAATCCAAATGGATGAAATATCTTAAAGTAAGAAAAGGTAAGGACACAACAAGATATAGATACAGGTATGCACTTTCTGAATAGGCCTCTAGCCGTTTAGGAAATACAACCAACAATTGGCAAATGAGGCATAGTAAAATTTAAAAACCTTTAAAACTTTTATACAAGCAAATGGTTAATTGAATGAATAGATGGCCTACAGAATGGAAATTTTTCTCAGCTACTCATCTGATGAAGACATAATATCTAGAATACAGAAAGGATTCAAAAAAACCTAAATAAATAGCCCAATAAAAATGAGAAATTATACTACTTGGGCTGACAATGCTCCCTACAAGAACCATTGACTAACAAAAGCCAGTACTGGGTACAAGAAACCAACTTTCAAATGAGTGGTCAGGGTAGTCCAAGTGACTCCCCAAACTATTGGTGTAGCTCTTGGTTGCCTCTTAGAAGTTGAGGATAAGCCCCTATTCCTGAAGGCAGTGCACGTTTTGGACACAGGACTGAGGGGGATTCAAGATGGATCAAATCTGAAAGCCTCCTTCCTGTGTTCTGGCTTCCATGGTACCAGAAAACACTATGCAAGCTGTCAAGGGAGTGCAGTAATTAATAGTTCTACCCAGATCCAACACCTATGAACCACAACAATGATCAGTACGGCAAGGAACCTGTGAAGGAGCAGTAAGTGGCACTCACATGGTGGTAGTAACCAGGCTGTCTCGATGGACATAGGGCCCACTCAACAGGAGGGAAATCATGCTTGGTACTAAAAATCTATCCAGTTTCCTGGAGTTAGTGAGATCGTGAACCTTAGAAAAGAATGTACTACCACTGCTTTGCTAAAACAGCATAATTCCTTACTATATTCTAAATCTTATTCTTACACCCACAGGTTAAGTGGAGGTACCACCCTATGGTGATATTTTATTTGTACTGAAATGTGATTTTATTTGTATGTTAATAAATAAAGTTGCCTGGGGGGTCAGAGCTATTAGCAAACCATAGCAGAAACTGGGTGGTGGTGGTGCACGCCTTTAATCCCAGCTCTTGGTAGGCTGAGCTATGTAGATCTCTGTGTGTTCAAGGATACAGCCAGCATGGAGACACACGCCTTTAATCTCAATACCAACCATAGAAGACCTGGAGGTCTGTACAGACGGGCAGTGACAAGGTGGTCATGTGGTTGGGTTTGCAACCAATGAGAAGGCAGAACAGAAAGTCTTTATAAAGACAAACACACAGGAAGTAGTTCTCTTGGCTGAAGAGGATAGCTGCAGAGTGAAGGGTAAGGCTCTTAGCTCTGACCTCTTGGGCTTTCATCTTTGCATTGGTTCTGTGTTTCTTATTGAATAAGACAGTTACTTTTACACCACCCCTCATCAAAGAAGCTGTTCTTTGCAGCCAATGGAGACCATCACAGGAAACCACAACTGGATAGAATGCAGAGATCAATGAATTGTGGGGAGCCTAGCCACAGTGGATACATCTACATCATAGCTCCTACATCTATGGCTCAGGGAACAACATGAAAAATGGAAGTGAAAAGATTATAAGAGACAGAATACCAGGAAGTCTGTTGTGAAACAGTCTTTCCTAGAAATGGCTACATAAACAAGACCAGAACAGTAACAATATCAATAGACATGCTAATATAGAAAGGGACATTTTTCACAGGGTCCTACTCCTAGACAAAGAACTATAGGTAAATAATGAGGGAGAGAATTAGCCTTCCCCAGGGATGAGCCCCCTTACTGGTTATCCAATACAACATGGCCAACCCTGAAACTATATACACAGAAAACAAAAATGAACTCAGTAGGTCACATTTGTATATTTGTGCATACATAATCAAAGAAAAAGAGACTATAAAGTCAAGAGTGAGGGGATATGGGAGGGGTTAGAGGGGGAATGGAGGATATAAGAGAGGGTACCTGGGAGAGGATAGAGGGAGGAAAAAGACGGGAGAAAGTGATATAATTTTATTTTAATTAAAAATGTATTTTAATAAATGAGCTAACAAATTGAATAGAGAATTCCCAAAAGAAGAAATATAAATAGCCAATGAATATTTGATAAATTGTTACTCAACAGGATAAATTCTTACTCAACAGGAAAATGAAAATTAAAACTACTTTGAGATCTTATCTCACCCGAGTTAGAATGGCAATCAAGAAAACAAATGAGAAGTGTTGAAAGATATGGGGAAAAGAACTTTTATTCACCATTGGTGGGAGTGTAAAGTGGTACAGTCCCTATAGAAATCAGTGTAGAGGTTTCTCAATAGACTGAAAACATAACTTCCATATAGCCCAACTCCACCACTCCTGCACACATACCCTACTGCAAAGAAACTTTGCAGACCCATGTTCACTGCACTGCTGCTCTCTTACCAAAAGCTAGGAAATGGAATCAACCTAGATGTCCAGCAGTGAAAGAAGAAATAATGAAGATGTGAAAGGTACACAAAAGGAATCTTTATTGAGTCACAAAATATAGAGTTTGCAGGAAAATAGACAGAACTAGAAAATACATTAGGTGAAGTTCAGGAAGACAAAACCACATGTTTTCTCTCATATGCAGATCCTAGCTTCCAAACTTTTCTGTATGTTCATTTATCTGGAGTATGTGTAGAGCCCAGAAAACTAGAAAGGGGCCCATGAGAGAAGTAAAACGATTCTTTTTTTTTTTTTTTTTTTTTTTGGTTTTTCGAGACAGGGTTTCTCTGTGTAGCTTTGCGCCTTTCCTGGAACTCACTTTGGAGACCAGGCTGGCCTCGAACTCACAGAGATCCGCCTGGCTCTGCCTCCCGAGTGCTGGGATTAAAGGCGTGCGCCACCACCGCCCGGCTGTAAAACGATTCTTTAAGGGAGTGAGGTTAGTGGAATGCATGTGATATAAAAGCAGAAGTGGGAACAATAGGAGTGGAAAGGATTGAGAGGGAAAGGAGGCAGTGACAAAGGAGAGAGTGGCGTGGGGGAAGGCTCACTCATAACTAATGATGCAGAAAAAGCCATACAGAGATCACTGGTAAGTGAATTAAAAAAAAAAGAAAACGAAATAAATGAAAAGAATTTGAATGAATGTACCTTACATGGATGGTAAAGCTACTTGCAGAAGCCATGGGATACGAACTGAAAACCTCAGTGCCAGGAGTGGTCAGAGAAGCCCTGGAGGCCCCCAAAACAATACAGGTAATTGCCACTGCTGTTGGTTGCTCACCAGAACTGGATAGCTAAAACCCTATCGTTGAAGATACCATACACCCTAGTCTCAGGACACAGAGAAGTCCAGCTAGAACTGGACTGGAAGCTGCTTTTTCCTTCCTGGCTAGCCCTCAGAGTGCCAGGAGGTGCTACGGAGGTTACTCAGGGAGAACTGTCATCAATAGTCTTACTCAGCTGGGAGCAACACTATCAGCCAGCCATGTGATGGCAACTGGTGGCAAGTCCGATATGAGAGTCCACTTTTTGATTGGACTTCAGGTCTGATCCACAGGAAAGAATTCACATCTGGTACTGGGAACCTAGTCAAAAGCCCATAGCTTGGCAGGTCATAGGCCCTACTGTAGAAACCATTATTGTTTTGATAAATGGGTATGATGTACCCACTAAAATGCCTAAACAACCTTGTTTATGCCCACAGATTAGTGCTGTTGTCAGTTTTAATCAGAGAAGATTATTTTCTTATTTTTGAGATTATAACTGCAACATTTCTCCCTTTTCTGCTCTTCAAACTGTTCCATATACCTTTCATTGCTCTCTTTCAAATTTAGGCCCTCTTCTTTAATTGTTATTACATGCATATGTTTATATATATATATATATATATATATATATATATATATATTACACACACACACACACACACACACACACACACACACACACACAGACTTATTCCTAAATATAACCTGCACAGTCTGTATGTCACTTGTATGTATGTTTTCAGGGCTGACCAATGGCTATTGAATAACCAATTGGTGTGTTGTTCCCTGGGGAAGACAATTTCTCCTGCTCTCAGCATTCCTTAGTTGCCTGTAGTTCTTTGGGTATATGCTTGGGCTAGTCAACATCCTATCATGGAGAAGGGAGAAGATCTTGTGCTCCACACCTAATTAAAGATTTAAACACATTTAATGGTAAATGCGGGGTGGGGGAGTTATACAGAAATTGAAATCCACAGACACTGATAATTAATCTATTTATTAAGGGGTTATATGGGGTATCAACTCACTGATACAGGATAAGGCAAATCCATCAGAGTCCTGTAAGGCTGAGAGCTGGTCCCACGCTGCTTCCCACTGCCTGAGTTAGTCTCCACTGTTCAAGAACACATGAGAGAGAAGGGGTCCCGAGTATATGCTCTTCAGGTCTTAAGCTAGCCAAGAAGCCATGCCCTCATGGCTGATACCCCAAGGTCATAGGTAAAACAAATACCTACTACATCTCCCCTTTTTGTCTGTTCTAAACCTAACACTAAACTATATACAATGGGAATGATTATCAAGTATTTTCTAGGAGAAGGAAAAGGTAATACATAAATAAAAATGGAAATACAACCAACAAGAACATCAAACAAGAAACAATACTAAATATTCAGAAATGTCTAGACCATAGGTAAATGGTAAATTGCAGAGATTATACCAATAGCCGTCCTATCCTGAAGAATCTAACTCTAATACCTAATATGTTCTTAGCTAAGATATGAGAGAACTATAACTGTAACTATCTAGTCTTCAACACCATTAAAGACCTGAGAAGGAAAGTAATATTACCTGAGTAAACAGGAAGTACAAGCAAGCAAGCAAGCTACTTTTGAAAAATTTCAAAATTTGACAGAGACAGCTGGCAGCCTGGACAGTCACCTAATGTTTCTTAGCACTGTTGGGGCATCCATTTTTGGCTATAGGCCTAGAATATCTGATAGACCATTTTCAGAAGCAGGAGTTTTGAAAGACTGTCTTACCCTGTCTTGGCAAGGTTCAGCAGTCACTTTTCCTTGTGTCCGTTTATCCAGAAAGGACATCATGTGTACTGTCAGTAGCCAAGGCAAGGGCAGTTCTTTGACCAGCAGGCCATTTTGTGCCAAGAAGACAAACTTCCATATGGAACATCTTCAAAGCCCAAAATTCTCTTGGGAGTAGATTGATGCAGCCAGGAGCAATCATGTCTTGTGTCAACAGAATTCTAAGTTATCAAAACATTTAAATGCCATATTCTCTAGATCTATGAAGTGTTTAAAGATTGCCTATCCATCTGACATACATTTCTGTATATCTGGAAAACTTGGCTACATGACTATGATTATTACTAGCATGAGTGACTATAAGCCTGTAGTTCTTAACAACCTAAATAACTTAAGGACTAAGGCTTCACATTATAAAAGTAAACAACCTGTAAACAGATGTACAGTATTTTAGTCTGTGGTATAACCACTGATAAGGTGCCCATGCTCCTATAAATAAGCCCTTACCCATGCTTCATAAACAACCCTAATGAAATTCATTAGGTCTTCAAAAAAAAAAAGAAAGTAGAAGGTGAATTAGTTGAGGAAAAGGAAGGGGATCAGTGGGAGTATCAGAGGAACAAGAAAGAGTAACAAGAGGTAAATAGGAATATGATTGAAATATATTATATACATATATGAAACGTCATAATAAAACCTACTATTATGCATAATCAATATATTATTTAAACATAAACATTTAAAAGGGACAGTAAAATGGCTTAGTGGGTAAAAGGTGCTTACTTCACAAGCCTATTGACCTTTGTTCAATCCCAAAACCCATACGAAGGTGGGAGACACCAACTCCACAAAGTTTGCATTTAACCTCCAAATAGTGTGGCATCACATACACACACACACACACACACACACACACACACACACACACACACACAATTTTTAATTTAATAGGTGAAATAATTCTATTTAAAATAAAGTGAAAGGGAAAAGTTTAATAAGGTAACTTTTTCCACTTTCACTGGTAAAAATGTCTCACGAAATTAAAAATTATTTTATCCTTTAATATACTGTATCAACACACCTTTAATCCCAGCACTCAGGAGGCAGAGGCAGGCGGATCTCTGTGAGTTCAAGGCCAACCTGGTCTACAAAGTGAGTTCAAGGACAGCCAGGGCTAATATATATATATTATAGACATGAAAACAATATTAACCTTGATACAGAGCTAACTCTAACTTACTACTTTTTCATTATTATTGAGGTATAGAACAGCTTTTGTTATATATTAAATTATGTTTTTCCAGCATGAATAATGGAATCTCTGGTGCACAGTAAGTATAAATAGTTTAGTAGTTAGATTGGTATAGTTTCTGTTTCTATCCATTTGCTTAAGTGTCTCAATTTCCTTTATAAGTGGCAATTTGTCTATATATTGCTTCAGAATTTGCTCAACTACCAAAAGATAGAAAGGCTGAAAACTTTAAATGAGTATATGCATATATGTGACTTATTAAATATACACATGTGCATGTAGACACATCAGCTAAGAAACTATGCTTCAGTTAATGGGAGAACATAGCACTAGTGGGATGTGCATCATGTGTCTACCATTCTAACGCCATCTCTTTGTGAAGAAAAATTCCACTTGAAGATTAGGGAGTTTTATTATTAGTTTATAACATTAGTGAACGAGTCAAAAGGTACCCAAAGACTTTGTTTTTTAGGTTAATTCTTAACTGATATGAATTTTTATTATGATTGCCCTTCCTGTAACTTTTAAAACTTTTGAGTAGGCTGGCCCAAATGACGAAGTATACACAAGTATAGTGATAAAAATTTTCTTCAATTCTTTTCCAATATTTTCCCATTTCAGATCCTCTGGATAGTTGCTTTTTTTTTTTTTTACTTTTACATACCCTCCAGTTCCTCTGTGCATTATTGTGTAATTTTTATGTAAAAATGTATATCTCTTTAGTACAGTTGTCTTTAAAACAATTTATCTATTTTCTTATTGTGGATTTTTTACTCTTTGAGGATTTTTACTGTTCATTTTAATACATAAAGACCATTTATACCTCTGTCAGAGTTGCCCTCCATGACTGCAATCTTGAATATGCAAAATTGAGTGAATATATTTGTAGGATCCTGTTGCTCAGCTTCTGTTACTGCCTCTTTAGCCTGAAAAGAAAAACATTGGCTTGATTTTATAAAAGTCCTTATCATATTTTACTAATATCATTGATAGACACAATAGTTAAGGGGTACTCAACTATGAAAAAAAAGGAACCTAAAATAAAGACCTGTTGTCTTAGAAGGCTAGGGAAAGAGTTTTGCTTTTAGAACCAGAGTGAATAAGTCATGTTAAAATAACTTTTCTTCTGAAAGCAACCATAAATGTTGGATAATATGCTTTAGATTTTTTTAATAATAATAAGATAAAATAAAAGGACAACTAGGAAAGCACCAAAAGAGTTATAAAACCAAACCTAAGGAAAAGTGAAGTCCCAGAAAGGCAAGCCGAGAATTAAAACTAATTTTGGCTGGTAGGTATTTGTGAATGTAGACAAATGTTCACTGAAAATTTGGCAGGCCTTGGTCCGTCAGGAACTAGACATCAAGTTCCACAAGACCACAGAGTTAGAGTAAGATTAAGTCAGAAGTAAACTTGCTGCTACCCATAGCCATTCCAGGAGACCTCAAAGGAAGTTACTTTGGCATTGAGTAAAAGGCAGCACAGCACACAGGAGGTAATGTTTCTTGAGCTGTAAGACAAGTAGACTTGTTTGTCTGCAGCCCTAGCTTACAGTATCTGGTGGGCAGTGGGCTCAAAAGACCTGCAGTTATGAATAATTGCCCCCAAAAATATGCAAGAAGAAATAAAAATCCTTTCTGGGAGAAGGGACATTCATTTTAGGCTTCAAAATATTTCATAAATAATTTTTCAATAATGATGAACTTTAACACAGTCAACAGCCACCCTATATTACACGTCACCAAGGACTCTGAGGAATTCTGCAACTGGCAGAGACCTCTGAACCTGCCTATCTCATTCATCAGGATGGAACTCCAAACCCAGGCAGAGACCTCAGCCTGACCTCCATTCTACCGACTGCTTTCTAAGGAATGGTATAGTATCCTATTCCCTGCCCTCAGGGAGTACCACCCATCACTGCTGTGATCCTAGTCCTTGATAACTAAGAACCACTTTTAGAAACTGGTAACCCTTCCATGACTTCTGAATATCAGCAGCAAAAATCTTCTAACACCACAGAGTTTCACCAAGACTGAACTCAAGCACCATTTAGCTGTTTCATAACATAACAAACTGGGGAAACATCAAAGATCCAAGTACCCACTCAACAAAGGTGAGGCCATATCAAGTCCCCCACCAATGATCTAACTCCCGATGCCCAAGTCTCATAAAAAACACAAACAACATGAATAACCAAGATAATGTTTATCTTCCAGAAATTAGTACCCCCATTATAATTTTCCCTGAGAAAAGCAAGTTAGTTGATATAGAAGATAATAATTTCAAAATAGTAATTGCAAATATGTCCAAGGAACTCAAAGGTGATATGTATAAATTTTGAAATAAAGACTGTGAAAGCACAAGCAAACAGTTGTGGGAAATAAAACAATTCAAGATATGAAAAGAGAATTTAATAAAAAGCACTTTCTGAAGAAAAGCAAAATAAAATAAAACTTTAAATGAAAATTTCAGTCAGGGAAATAAAAAAGTCAATGGAAAGTCTCATCAATGGAACATATCAAGTGGAAAAGAGAATGTTAAGGTTTGAAGAAGAGGTAGAGAAATTGCATCACTCAAAGAAAATGTCAAATACAAAAATGAAATAGAAATAGAACATGCAGGAACTCTGGGACATTATAAAAAGGCCAAACCTATGAATGATAGATACAGAAGAAGGACAAGAAACCCAGGTCAAAGATGCAGGAAATATTTCCAACATAATTATGGAACAAAATTCCCCCAGCCTAAGGAAGGGATGCTTAGAGGGGCATAGAGAACATCAAATAGATAGAACCAGAAAAGAAATTCCCCATATCATATAATAATCAAGACATTAAATGTTCAGAACAAAGAAAGGATACTAAAAGCAACAAGAGAGACCAAGTCACATATATAGGAAAACCCATCAGAATAACATTTGATTTCTCAATGGAAATTACGAAATCCAGAAGAGCCTGGAATAAAACACTCCAAATTCTAAAAGAACACAGTAGGAAAACTAGACTACTGTTCCCAACAAAACTGTCATAGTTAAAAGAAAAAAAAAGTTTCCATGATACAAATAGCCTAACTGAGAAGGCAAGGCAAATATCATGATAGGCTCCAAATAACTCAGCTAAGAATTAGGTCTCAGTTCCTGTTTCTTGAAACTGAGCAGGCCATTTCTGAGGAAACCATGAACAAAGGATAATCATTCTTCAACACCCCTGACAGCAGGGACAAGGGAGATAGCAAGCACATACCAAGCCTGGGCCACCGGGCCAGCCCTCACAGTCAGTAGCTCAAAGTAATAACCAAATAAGAATAGAGCCTGGGACTTGTCCAGACTTGCCCTCAAATGGGAAAACTACAGCCCTAGCCAACCCCTGCTAGCCCTAAAAAATCGGGAATGTACTAATATGACTGCCAGACATGTAAGCGTCTGAGACAACCTAATTGTCCCTGAAACTCCCCTTAGTTGTGCTTAAAAGGAGCCTGTGATCTTCTCTTGAGGTCACCATTTTGCCTTTGTATAAGATGTGTGGCCCCACTGTGCAGGTACCTTTATTCTCAAGATAATAAATGCTCTTGTTGATTGCTTAAGTGAATGGTGGTCTTTTGCAGGACTTCTCCAGGACCCTAATGTGATGATATTTTATTTGTGCTCTAAAAAATAAAGCTTGCCTGGGGATCAGAGGATAAGGCCAGCCACTATATTAAACATTGAGTCGGGCAGTGGCAGCATATACCTTTAATCCTAGCATTCAGGAGGCAGAGATTCATCTGGATCTCTGTGAGTTCAAAGTCACACTGGGAACAGAGCCAGACATGGTGGCACATGCCTTTAATCCCAGCACTAGTTAACCACAGAGGTCTGGAGGTCTGTACAGACAGATAGGAAGTGATAGAGTTGGGCAGAAAGAGGAAGTGATGTAGCTGGGGGGAGAGAGGAAGTAAGATGGCAGGGCACAGAAAGGTATATAAGCATTGAGTATACAGGAAGTAGCTCTCTCTTGGGCTGAGGATTTCCTAGAGGTAAGAACTTATGGTTGACTTGTTCTATTCCTCTGATCTCTCAGTTTTCACCCCAATATCTGGCTCCAGGTCTTTTATTAATAAGACCATTTAGCAATTCATATTATACCCTAACACTAATAAATTCATATAAAACAACAAAAATCCCTACTAACAGAAGCAATACTTTGAACTGAAGAGAGGAATAAGCATAGCCAAGAGATTCTAGAAAGAAAACAAAGCTATAACAATGAAATACAAAGTACAACTAAGAATACAAACCAGAACAATAAATAAATAAAACACATCAAAAGGACTACCATATACAAACACCTTTCAATAACTCTAAATATCAATGGGCCCAACTCTAAAATCAAATGACACAAGCAAGCTCAATGAATTAAAAAAGAAAATACACATATCTGTTGCCTACAAGAAACTCAGATTTAGGTACCAACTTAAAGTGAAATTATAGAAAAAAGTATTCCAATCAAATGGGGTCAAAAAGAAAGCAGGCATTGCTATCCTAATATCTGACAAATTAGACATCAAACTAAAACTAATCAGAAGAGACAATGGAGGGCACTTCATTCTAATCAAGAGATTAATTAATCAGGGAAATATCACAATACTGAACACATATGTATCAAAGTTTGGTACACCCAATTTCATAAAAAGCATACTACTTGAATTAAAGACAGATTAACACAAAACTGTAGCATGAATCTTAAAAGGTCTTATTAATAAAAACAAACCTGGAGCCAGGTATTGGGGTGAATGCTGGAAGATCAGAGAAGCAGAACAAGCCACAGCCACCTCACCTTGCCAGTTCCTCAGCTGATCCTGTTTCCTCAGACATCCAAATGAATCTCAGCTGAACTGTGCTGCTCAAAAGCCTAAAAGCTTAACCAGGCTCTAGTTCCTTGTCCCCACACCTTAAATACCTTTCTGCTTCCTGCCATCACTTCCTGGGATTAAAGGCATGAGTCAATGCCTAGCTGTTTCCAGTGTGGCTTTGAACTCACAGAGATCCAGACGGATCTCTGCCTCTGGAATGCTAGGATTAAAGGTGTGTGTGCCACCATTTTCTGGCCTCTATATCTAGTGGCTGTTCTGTTCTCTGACCCCAGATAGGTTTATTAGAGTGCACAATATTTTGGGGAACACAATATCACCACACAAAACCAATAATTGTAGGTAATTTCAACACCCTATTTTCTCCAATAGATAGGTCATCTGAGCAAAAAACAAAAAAAAACAAAACAGAGAAACTTAAGAATTAAACAACACCCTACATCAAATAGCCCTAGCAAGTATCTACAGAATATTCCACCCAAGTGCTAAAAAAAATAAACAATCTACACAGCAGGACCTGGACTCATTTCTAAAATAGACCATATCCCAGGGCACAAAGCAAACATTAACAAATACAGAAAAATTGACAGCAAACAAACTCCAGTAAGTGTATTAATTCATAGAGACTAAACAACTCATTATGAAATGGTGAGTAGGTCAAATAAGAAATCAAGAAAGAAAGGAAAACATTCCTGGAATTAAATGAAAATAAAAATGCACCATGACTAAACCTCTTGGGTACATAAAAAGCAATACTAAGAGGGAAGTTTATAGCCTTAAGTGTCTACACTAAAAGATCAGGAAGAGAACAAATTGAATGACTTTATGATGCAACTCAGGAATTTGAGGAAAAAAGAACAAACCAAACCCAAATTCAGCAGCAGATGGCAAGAAATGATAAAAATCAAAGCAGAAATTAGTGAAACAGAAACAAAGAAAATAATACAAAGAATCAATAAATCTAAGAGCTGGTTCTTGGTCCAACTAATCAGAAGAAAGGAATTATCCAAATTAACAGAATTAGAAATGAACAAGAAAACATTACAGCAAATAACAAAGAAATACAGAATATTATAGGAGAATACTTTAGAAACATTTGATCCAATAAGTTGGAAAATCTAAAAGAAATGAATTAATATTTTACTCATCCAATCTACCAAAGTTAAACTAAGAAGAGACCAACAACTTAAACATAACAATAACAAAGGAGATTGAGACCATAATAAAATGCCCCACATATGCACATAAACAAACACACAAACTGAAAACCCTCCAGGTCCAGATCGAATCATAGCAGAATTCTACCAGACTTTGAAAGAAAAACTATAATCAATGTTTTTAAACTCTTCAAAAATATATAGAAATAGAAAAATGACACAGGAACTTATTCTATGAAGTCAATATTACTCTAATAACCAAACCAGGTAAAGACTCAACAAAAACAAAGCTATGGACCAATACCTCTGATGAACATAGGTACAAGGATCCTCAATAAAGTACCACCAAACCTAATACTAGCACCTATCAAGAAGATCATTCACCACAACCAATTTGACTTCATCCTGGAAATGTAAGGCTGGTATAACATACATAGTCAATAAATATAATAAATCATAAAAATATACTTAAAGACAAAAATCATAGGAAATGTCAATAGAAGTAGGGAAAGTTTGACAAAATCCAACGTGCTTTTATGATAAAATTCCTAAAGAGAGTATGACTGGAAGGAACACACCTCAACATAATAAAGACTCTATATGACAGACCCCACAAACAACTATATTAAGTCAGGGTTGTCTAGAGAAAAAGAACTTATAGAATGAATATATGTATAATATATATGGAATTTATGAGAATGGCTTACAGGCTGTGGTCCAGTCTGCCAACAAAAGGTTCAAGAATCCAGTAGTCATCAGTCCACAAAGCTGGATGACTCAACTGGTCTTCAGTATATGCCGGAATCCCAAAGAAGTAGGCTCTAATGCCAGGGAAGGAAGAACAAGAGTAAGCAGGCAGAGAGAAAGGAAGCTTCTTTCTTCTGTTCCATTATATAGACTGCCATCCACTATATAGACTGCCATTATGCAGGCTGCCAACAGAAG
Organism: Peromyscus maniculatus bairdii; assembly: GCF_049852395.1. NCBI lineage: Eukaryota > Metazoa > Chordata > Mammalia > Rodentia > Cricetidae > Peromyscus > Peromyscus maniculatus. Next base: position 84,869,657 of record NC_134875.1, on the reverse strand, counting down.
GTGTGGCCTAGATTAAAGGTGGATCTACCCACCTCAAAAGATCTGGATTAAAGGTGTATCTTCCTACCTCAAAGATCCAAATTAGCCGGGCGGTGGTGGCGCACGCCTTTAATCCCAGCACTCGGGAGGCAGAGCCAGGCGGATCGCTGTGAGTTCGAGGCCAGCCTGGGCTACCAAGTGAGCTCCAGGAAAGGCGCAAAGCTACGCAGAGAAACCCTGTCTCGAAAAACCAAAAAAAAAAAAAAAAAAAAAAAAAAAAAAAAAAAAAAAAAGATCCAAATTAGAAATGGGTCTTGCCACTTCAAATGATTTAATTAAGAAAAATATCCCTCACAGGTCTACCAAGCCATTTGGGTTTTACTTAATTCCAGATCTAGTCAAGTTGACAACCAAGAATAGCCATCACAAGTCCACCCTTTGTCAATTTGACACACAATCATATCTCCTTATATCATGCTTAATTTCCAAATTAAAACAACAGCCAGGTAATAATTACACCTAACATGACATAACTACCCCATGTACAATTGTAAACACATTCTCTATTTAATCAGGTCATAATTATGCCTAACATGATATAACTATTCTTTGTATAACCTCAAACATTATAAATTTAGAACAGGTGGCAATGTTCCTTGAGGGACATTCTTTTAGTATCTCAAACTTAAATATAATATCCACTGATATTCTCTTAATTGATGTCACATTACAAGATAAAGAAATTGAGGGAAGAAAATACAAATATCTGTATAAACACATTCTTAACAAAATATGACAGAAACAGTCACATCATTTATAATCCTCAACTGGTCGTGTGGCCTTAGCTGGTATTTATAACTAGTTTCTTCTAGTACCCATTCTGTATTTCTTCCACCATCAACAAGCACCTCAGCAGGTGTTGGCTCTTTTCTCCTGGAGGACCCACCCATACCTTCATTCCTGAAGAGTCTGTGTCCTTGGTCATCTAACTGGATTAGGTTGTTGTAGTATCCTGTTGACTTTAATCACTTGGTAGCACCAAGAGACACCACACATAATCTTTCTTACCTCCCTTGTGGAGAGGCAATCCAATTTTCTCATGGTAATCTGGATCAATCACCCTTTATAACACTGTTATTCCTTTCTTAGCCTGTTGGCTTAAGGGCATCAGAAGCCCAAAGTGCCAGAGGGGGAATTCTGAGCTTCCGGTTCAATGGAATGTTTGCTGTGGCTCCTGGCAGGAACACTCCCCAACGCTGGAAACAAAACTTCTAGGCCAACAAAACTTTAGGTCTTGGGAACAGGAAGCAGTAATTTTCCTCGTAGGTCACTAGGGGTGATAGTGAGTGAAATTACTCCCTTTTCCACTCCTTAATTCTCAGACCCATGGATCCTGGCTATGGGGAAAATCATAATATATACTGGACACCTGTAACTGTGTCTTCAAAAAAGCCATTCCATCTTTCTATCAGGCCAGCTGCTTCAGGATGGTGGGGAACATGGTAAGACCAGTGAATTCCATGATCATGTGCTCACTGTCACACTTCTCTGGCTGTGAAGTGAGTTCCTTGAATTTTAGTTGGATTTATTTCCCATCCTCTGATACACATATTGTTAACCAACAAGTCTATAGTGTTTGCTACCTCCTGCCTACTTGTACCTGGTCCAATCAGCATAATGTCATCAATATAGTACAGCATTGTGATATTTCATGGAAGAGACAGACAATCAAGATCCTATCTAACAAGTTATAACACAGTTTGGAGAGTTAATATACCTTGAGTTAAAACTGTAAAGGTATACTACTAGCCTTGCCAACTGAAAGCAAATTGCTTCTGGTGGTCCTTATAAGCAGGTACTGAGAAAAAGGCATTTTCTAGATTAATAGCTGCATACTATGTACCAGGAGACATGTTAATCTGATCAAGTAAGGACACCACATCTGGTATGGCAGCTGCAATCAGACTTACTACCTGATGGAGCTTTGATAGTCAACTGTCATTCTCCATGATCCATTTGTCTTCTGCACTGGCCAAGTAGAAGAGTTAAAGGGAGATTTGGTGGGAACTACCACCCCTTCATCTAAGTCCTTGATGGTAGCACTAATTTTTGCAATTCATCCAGAGACGTGATACTGGTTTTGGTTCACTGTTTTCCTTGGCAGAGGCAATTCTAAAGGCTTCCATTTAGCCTTTCCAACCATAATAGCCCTTACTCTACAGGTCAGGGAATCAATATGAGAAATACGACAATTTCTAAGTATATCTGTGGTGGTTTCTAAGAAAATAGCCCTCAAAGGGAATGGCACTATTAGGAGATGTGGCTTTGTTGGAGCAGATGTTGTCTTGTTGGAGGAACTGTGTTACTGTGGAGGTGGGCTTTGAGGTATCATATATGCTCAAGCCACGCCCAATGAGACAGACTACTTCCTGTTGCATGAGTAAGATATAGAACTCTCAGCTACTTCTCCAGTGTCTATCTACACACTATCATGCCCACCATGATGATAATGGACTGAACCTCTGAAATATAAACCACCCCAATTAAATGTTTTTACTTTATAAGAGTTGCTGTGGTCATGGTGTCTCTTCACAGCAATAGAAACTCTAACTAAGACAATATCTATCCCAATTATTCATTATGGGACTGGGGAAGTAACCACAGGATGAGTTTGAGGACCCACTGTACCTACTGAGTCAGACTTCATCCAAAACTCCATTAATCACCTGACTTTCATAATCCCTTACTTTAACTGGAGGCCTACAATGTTTTTTTTGGGGGGGGTCGCCCTGAATCAGCATCAATCCAGAATCAGTATCCAATAGACCCCAGAAAGCCTGATAATTTCCTTTCCCCCAGTGTACAGATACCCTTGTACAAGGCCGTAGGTCCTCTGGGGAAGGTCTGGAGAAAGGCTAACGGTAAAACTCTCATGTATTTTATCAAGGTCCTTCCTCAGGGGAACCCGGCCATCCTGTCATTCAAGGGGTTCTGGGTCTGCAAACTGGCTTAAGACTAGACATTGGTTCATTGGTGAGATTCCCTTTTGCCACAATCCAATGGACCCTTTATTTCATTTTCTTTGAGAATTTTCCCACTTGTACAGATCAAACAAATGTTCAGTAGGCTTATTATCTATTTCATGCCTGGAAACACCATGACAGATTAGCCAGTATCAAAGGTCCACAGGAGTCATGGCACCATAAACTTTCCTTTGCCTGTGCTGACCATTACCTGGCAGGTCATTGTGGACATTACTTTGTGCTGCCCATTACGATAACTACAATCACCTTGCCTTTGCAGATTCAGTGCTGCCACCTCGCTGCCCTTGCTACTTCTTGGTCCAATTAAATCCAAGGCATTTAATTATCCCTTTAATTCATCCAACTGAGCAGCAGCATCTCCAATCCTAAGGTCTGTCTCAAAGAAAAGGGAAACAACAAAACTCTTCACATGTGCTGGCGCCCTTCTCACTATTTTGTGTCATATAGGATTAGTGATGGGCGTGTCTTCTGGGCTTTCCCATTGTGGAAGATTCGGTTTTCCACAGCATACCCACTCTAGCATTGCAATTTCCCTGAGCCTTAAAATCCCTTCACCAGCACTAAGCTAAGGGATATGAGACATGCCCATCTCCTTTTCAGTAGGCCATCTTTTGACAAATGCTTCAGCCAGCCATTCAAACAAACTTTTGACACCTTTTGTTAAACTGTGTGAGCTTCCCTGTTGAACCTGGTATCTCCATTCAGTGGGCCCATACAAATAAACAATTTTATGCTTATGTTCTTTACGATTGTCCCACACCCTTAAAATCCATTCCATGAACTACACTTTCAATCTCCCCCCTAGAAGCCTGCTTAGCCTTAAGTCTTGCCATAGGTCTAGAGGCAACTATTGGTGGGTTCTAAGGGACATAAGTAAAAGTCACTGCTGGTTTAGCAGACAATGAAGGTTTAATTTCCTCAAAGGTGGGAAAGGCACTATTTCAGGGGTTGGGGTGGGAGAGCATCTGCTGAGGATGGAAAGACTACTTCCTCAGATGAGATAAACCCTTGAGAAACTGAGGGTTCAATGTTCTCAGTCTCAATAAGATCATCCCACACATCCCCATCCCAAGTTGCAGGATCCCACTCTTTATGAACTAATGCCCTTACCTTAACCACCAACACCCTCCAAGGCTGGGTCTTGAACTTTCACTGTAATTCAATCAACATTATAATGAGTACTTGGTTTGATTTTCCACAACTTGAGCCCTGTGGCTACTGGAGAGAAGATTTTTTCCCATGGCACAGTTAGAAACTTGTAGACTATTTTTACACATCTGGAGCTCGTCAATTTTATCACTGAGTTCATTGATTGACTTCACTGTATTCTGAGATGCTAGAAGTTGGTTAATTTATCACACAGAGATCCAAAAATTCCACTAGAAACTATCAACAATTTCACCAACATGGCAGGGTACAGAAACAACTTTCAAAACTCAGTAGCCTTTCCATACACCAACAACAAACACACTGAGAAAGAGATCATGGGCACACTGCCAGTTACAATAGCATCAAAGCCAATCAAATATCCTGGAATAACCTAACCAAAGAGGTGAAAGACCTCTACAGTGAATACTCCAAATCTTAAAAGAAAGAGATTGAGAAAGACATTAGAAAATGGAAAGACACATTATGTTCATGAATCAGTAGAATTAATAATTTGAAAATGACCATCCTACAAAAGCAACTTACAGATTCAATGCAATCTGAATCAAAATACCCACAATATTCTTCACTGAAATAGGAAAAAAAATCCTAAAGTTCATATGGAACCAGAAAAGATCACCGAGATCCAAAGCAATCCTGAGCAAAAATAGTAACATTGGAGAGATTGCTATTCCAGACTTCAAGATATATAATAGCACTATAGTAACAAAAACAGACAGGCAGACCAATGGAATAAAACAGAAGACCCAAACTTGAGTACTTAAAATTACAGTCAACTGAAACCCGACAAAGAGGAAAAAAAAAGCATGACTGTTATTGACAAAGAGGAAAAATAAAACCATGCACGGGAGAAAATACAGGAATTTCAACAAATGGTGCTGGGAAAGCTGGATGTTCACATGCAGAAGAAGGAAATTAAGGCCAACAATTAGCACCTAGAACTTCATAAAACTGAAAAGCTTTTGTACAGTTAACAATCATTCAAACAAAAAAGAAATCTAGACAATGGGAGAGAATCTTTGTTTGTTGGATTACCTGGACCACATTCTGTAAGCCACTCTATTAAATCCACTGGTATGTATGTATGCATGTGTGTGTGTATATGTGTGTGTGTGTGTGTGATATGTATATATGTATAGTGTGTGTGTGTGTGTGTGTGTATCTGTACTTTCAGATCTGTTCCTTTAGATAGTCCTGACTAATACAATTACCATATAATATTCAACATTCCTTCATTGGGTTATCATCCATAAAAACTAATATTAGAATCTCAACTGTCTGTATTTTTTTATTCATTCAAAAGACTGTTCAATAATAACAAAGACATATGGGCAACATAAATGTCCATTAATGGACAAATGGGTAAAGAAATGTGTGCATGCAATGAAATATTATTCAGTCTTAATAGAAATTCTGCGATGTGTCATAACAGGGATAAACTCTGAAGATATTGTACTCGCCAAAATAACACAGTCATAGATAAACAAATAATGTATGATTCTACTTCTTTTGCAATATCTAAAATAGTCAAATTCAAGAATTTAAGAGTAAAATAGTGATTTCCAGGGACTGGAGGAGATTGGTGGAGAGTTACAAATTAATAACTATATAGTTATAGGCAAGTAGGATAGATGTTATCAAATTTTGTCATATAATACCATATTTGAAGTCAGCAATACTCTATTGTACACAAAAATTAATTGAGGATAGGTTTCATTTTAAGTTTAATAAAATTAAAAATAATACTATTTGGGTTTGGATCTTGTTTGAGGATTTTTAAACTATTGATTAAATTACATTAATAGTTACTTATGGGACTGCTTATATATTCCTGATTCTTTTCTTATTCAGTGTGGCAAATTCTATTTTTTCTAGAGATGTGCTAATGCATAAAGTTGTTCAAATACAAATATTCTCTTCGTATTTTTCATTTTCTTTCTCTCATTTTTATTCCTTGTTTGTCTTACTAGAAGTTTACCCATTTTATTAGTTTTTTCAAAGAACATGGTTTTGGCTTTCTGGGTCCCTTCTACTATCTGTTTGCTCAATATATGGGAAATTTCTGCAGGTAAATAGTTTTCTTTTAAAATGGTCTTTGGATATATCTTACACTTGTTTTAGTATTTTCTAGAGATAAAATATTTGCTTTTATATTTATAATTTTCTTAAAATATATTTATGTGAAACATTTAATGCATTTCTCACTAAATGCTACCTTAGCACTAGCCCACAATTTTTTAAGTAATTTAAGTAAAATTGTATTTGCATATAGCATCTATAAATAAAAACACATATTGTTAGTACAAAACCAGTTAAGTTATCACACAGTAACCAAAAGTATGTAACCACTATCAATATCGAGAGATTTACAATACCAACCTCCTTGAATATGTCTTGCCTAGGCATAAATTTTGATATATAGTAGGATGGATAATTTATAGGAAACTCTAAGAAGGACAAATTTGCTGGCGATGGTGGCGCACGCCTTTAATCCCAGCACTTGGGAGGCAGATCCAGGCGGATCTCTATGAGTTCAAGGACAGTCTGGGTTACAGAGTGAGTTCCAGGAAAGGCTCAAAGCTACACAGAGAAACCCTGTCTCGAAAAAACAAAAAAAAAGAAGGACAAATTTAACCTATAGTGACAGAAGACATATAACTCACTATTTGGACCTGGGAATTGAGATGGGGATTAATTAGAAAGGAAAATAGTAAAACCTTTAACATAATGCATTTTCTAGATATTCCATATCCAGACTGTTATAGTGGGTACACTGGGGTTTATATTTGCCAAAATTATTTAATTAGGTAATAAAATGAGTATATTTCAATATTTAAATTATATTTCAACAGTTATTTCTTCACAAACACAGCAATCATTTGAGATCTCTTTAGTTCTAAAATTTAAAAATCTACATGGTCCTCCACAGTCTTCTTTGACCATAGTAGAATTCATTAAATTATATTAGTAGAATCAAATTTGTTAAATTGTATTATCAAACTAGAATTTATTAAATTATAAGAACCATACAGTTGAGAGAGACCTGATGTTTGAAATTCTTCTGATGTGAATATCCTCAATAACATTAAGATGAAGTGGCCAATCTTTCTGTATTTAAATACCTTCAAGAAGAGGGAGTTCATTATATCTTTAAAAAAACTAAATTTTGGACAAGTCTAATTGTCAGATAGGTCCTCTTGTGATGATTTCATTCATAGGTTTGTTTTTTTTGGTTTTTCGAGACAGGGTTTCTCTGTGTAGCTTTGCGCCTTTCCTGGAACTCACTTGGTAGCCCAGGCTGGCCTCGAACTCACAGAGATCCACCTGGCTCTGCCTCCCGAGTGCTGGGATTAAAGGCGTGCGCCACCACCGCCCGGCTTCATTCATAGGTTTTACCCATGGAAGCAAGCATTGCATAAATGTTTTCTCACTGGTAGCCACACAGATATTGGAAGAACTATACTGTTTATGCCCTAAGTCTTCCTATTTCAAGTTTAAACTCCATACTGTCTTTTAACTAGTCATAAAATGAGTTGGCTTTAGTGTTTTCATCGTTCTTGAATGCCTTCCTCTTTGTTTTCTGAGTGTTTTTGATCTGCACTTGGTTACATTCATAGATAGAGAATGCACAGATACAAAATAGCTGATTGTGCTTCTATTGATTCAATCTAACTTAAGTGAGCTTTCTTCACATTGGTTTTTGTTTAGTTCACAGACAACAAAAAACCCCAAGTGATGCACATGTGGTTCTGTTAAAACCTCATTTCATCCATTCCTTTATATTACAGCTGGCTTTGGCGATTCAGCACAAGATGTTTTGTTGTTTCCTGTTTATCCCCATCTTTTAAGAATGGTTTCTTTATTTCAGTGTATTAAGGTTCCTTTGGATATGACTGTCTTTCTAACATATCAGTTGCCCTTTTCAGCTTTGGGTTATATGTTACATTCAATGAATAGTTACAAATAGTCCTTATCTTCATATTCTAATTCCATATGATATTCCATATTATTTGATACTTAATTTATAACTCTCTTTTGTTGCTTTATAATTATATTATACATGTAAATCTTGTCTCTGAAATAATATTTTAAAACCTATCTATACAAGGGAGTAAGGTATATCTTCTACTTATTCTATAGTACCATTTACAGGGTAAACAGTCAACAATTACTTGTTGACTTGAAACCTTAAGTTGGGTGTTTATTAAAGTATTAACTTCATCAGCTGAGCCAAAATTAATCTTCACCTCACATTTCATTAAGTACTTTCATTTACACCCATACAGATGTATCTGAAGGGAAGGCAATAAAATCATTACAAAATCCTTCAAAATCATTGAGCTAATAAAGTACAAAGAGAAGCCACAGTGCCATCTAGTGAATACCACTAGATTATGTGCAGTGACCACAAGCTCATTTTCAGTCCTGTAATGGAAGGGTATGATATTTAGAGCTTTATATAGTCGGTAGAAACACTATGTAACTAGAACATGAAAGATAAATATTCAGTAAGCAGTCTTATCTTTGTGGCTGCTTTAATTCTTACAGCCATTTTGTGATCATATAACATTGCCCTTTCCTTGCTCAGGTTTTCTTCTTAGTACTTATCACTATTTAATTAGCAGAGATCAACAAACTACAGTCTTTGGCAAACTCTGAAACACCTTCTGTTTTTGCAAAGTCCACAGACTAAGAATAGTTTTATTGGTATTAGATGGCGAAATGAATCAGAAGGCAAATATTTCATGCCACAAGAAAATCAAATGAAATTCAAACTTTAGTATTCCTAAACATAAAGGTTTCCTTCGAGCACACTGTGGGCACTTGTTTACGTATTATCTATGGCAGTGTTAGGTATAGGAGCAGAGCTGAGTGTTGCATCAGGGACCATGTGACTTGAAAACTCTTAAGTATTTGCTGTGTGGCTCTTTACACAAAAACTGCTGACATCTATAACATATAATACTGTAAAAAATTATCTTTCCAGATGAAATAAAAACTCCTCAGGGTCAGGATATTTTTACCCTATTTGTTCATTATTGTATTCTCAATACCAACACTACTTAACATGTATTTACTCAGTAAATACTTTTAAATGGATTAAGTAATAAAAAATATACATAGTTCTTTTGGGTTAGAAGGTTTGGCAATAAAAAGGGGGACAGAGGAACTCAATGGTGAAGAGAACTGAAGGATGAAGGATTTATTTTAATAAACAACACTTCAAAATTATTGTAATGAAAGGAGACAGAAATAGTAGAGAAATATTTATGAACTAGAATTGAGATGTGCAGAATACAGTCACCAGAAAAATTACTTCTTTCTCTGAAATAAGAGAGAAGATAGATGGGTAAAGAGGAGAAAATCTGATGAAGTTCAGGTCCGTGGCTACAAGCTCAGCAAACCACATATGGAGACCTTTTGCTAAGAGAAATGAGATTTTGTAGCAATTAAGGACAAAAAAGTTTTAGAATTATGACTGTGGGGAATATAAAAGAAAGACAACAGTATTATTGACTACTTAGCTAAATAAAACACAAAATTTTAGCAGATACAATAAATGTAGTTTCCTAAAATTTCTCAGCAATGTTCATACTGCTCAAATGAAGCAATCAAAATGGCAGACAGTGAAATTAGCAAAGTTAGACAATGGCAAGATGGGAATAGCAAAACACTGATGGACTGGCTTTTTCCTCCCTCTGCATAGGAAAGTATTCTTTACATGTGCAAAGTATCCAAACCGTGTCTGCTAGGAAGACAGGAAGGATGAAGTGAGAAATATGCTAAATAACAACAAGGTTACCTTGAACATTTCAAAATAACCTTTGGCTTCCTCACCCAGCTGGCTTTCAATGACACAGTTGTACGTGGAGTACGTGCTATTAAAGCATACTGGTTTCCTGCACGCCTATTTTCTCCTTACTGCTAACAACATTTGAACTCCAATTATAGGTTCAGTCCTCCACTAACTCAAGAACCAATCCTGTCATTAGTCAGAGATGTTAAGAAGTACTGCTTCAGGCTACGGATGTGCTTCAGCAGCAGGCCATTTTCCTAGTATATGTGAAGCCCTGAGCTCAAACTCCAGTATCATACAAAAATTTGTTTCTTGTAGAGCAAGACTGGACCTACTCAATTTGTATTGCCTTTCTTGTAATTTTTTAGATGGCTCTAAGCTGTGTCAATTTTACAGTTAATGCTAACATTTTTCTGTTCTTAATCTCCACAAAATCTTTATTTTAGCAAAAGGCATTGATGTGTGATTTTCTGAACTTGTAGCCATTGACATGAACTTCATCTGTTTTTCTCCTCTTCATCCATCATGTAAATATCATTTCAAAGATAGATTATGACAGTTAACTTTGGTTGTCAACTTGACTGGATCTAGAATTAACTAAGAGACATTGGTCTGGGCAGGTCTGTAACAGTATTTTCTGGAAGGATAAGTTAGGGAAGAGGATCCCCCACCCACAGAGTTTACAGCAGTGCCTCCTGGCCGTAGCCCAGCTAGAAGACTGTCCAAAGGTATAGCTTTTTGCTTCTTGATGATGAATGCTTCTACTCTGCTGCTATTACCATTGGTACTATCATTGCTGCAGCCATCCTTCAGTGACATCAGAAGCCAGCTTCTTCAGCCTGCCAATGGGGACTGAAGACAAGTGGCTCTTCAGAAATCTTCTAGGCCTTAAGAATCAGATTGGGACTGCTGAGGCACCCAAGCTCATATACTGAGCAGATACCAGAATCCCAGCCTCCAGAATGAAAACAGCCATTGTTGAATGTATTCATTCTATTAGTTCTGTTCTTCTAGAGAAACTTGATAATACCTAGACCTTCAAACATCTACCAAATCACTACCCTTATTCATATATTTCCTCAGAAATCTAACAGTAAAACTTAAAAGACAACAAAAACTTCATATTCCATTTAGTCCATACTGTCCTTCTAATTTTTTTGTTCTAAGAACCAATAACCCAGATTATGTGCACATTGTGTCAAGTTCAAAGGAAGAAATGCCCCACATGCTATTAGAAATACAAAGGGCTCTGTCATTCACAAAACCTTTTTCATTTTTTAGCTTCTATATTTTTTCCTAATGAAGAGTTATGCACAGAACTGTTCTTGAGTGGTTATAAATACAAGGTAATAACCTGAAAGTAAAAGATTAGCTTCTTCATGCAAGTATGTGCTCTCAATGACATTTAACAAAAATGTAGACCTTCCCATTCTAGTCTGTTTTAAAGGACTATGTAGCAGATGGCTAGTAGCACACACCCTTTCCGAGAGTAAGGAGAGGATTAATAGTTCCAAATAGTCTCTCCTTCAGGAAGTTCTGCTTCATGTTTGCAGTATACACATCAAGAAGCTGTCAATTTGACCTTACTCATGTACAAGGGCACTGTCAGCCATCATAAGGAGCTACAAAGTCAAAGCACTGCATCTACCTATGTGCCACTGCACAGACTATCTGCTGCCTCTGAAAACAGAATAGGTAAGTTAAAGCACCTTATCAAGTTGTTTCAAATGTAAGTAACAGGAAGCCATGTTCCTCTTCAGCTTGACCAAATCCAGATCCTCTTGATCACATTTATACAACTTCAGAGAATAACAGTACCAGTGTAAAGCATCCGTGTAATTTTGTACCTAAAGTTAAAAAAACAATAAAACCATGTATCTCCAAAATTCACTCTAAATTTTCCCCACTACCCTCTACAGCCAGACAAATTGTCACAGATTTCATTTTTTAGACAACCAAAACAATACCTACTTAGTTGAGTTCTAAGTTTCTTCTCTTACTGTTTTTACTTTTGTTCTCTTCCCTACACTTTCCTCCAAAGTTCAGAGGAGGTGTACTGCAGGGGCAGACAGATGCTGAGCATGCACAAGGCCATGGGTTCATTCCCCACACCAAAAAGATAGAAGTTATTTATTACACTCAAAACATGAAGAGTCGAAAAAGTGCTCCCCAACCTCTAGAAAATCGAAAAGCCATTTTAAAAGCTACCAAAAGAACAATGATAAAAATCTTTAAAGACAGCATCCATAAATCACCATGCTAATATATATACCTTCATTTTTCTATATAACATTTTAACTTTATCTTTTATATAAAGTGTGGTTATCATAGTTTATATACAATTTCATATTTTATCCTTCCCATTTAATCTTATTTTGTACATATTAATCTAGATTATTATTGTTTTCAACTACTAATTTTAAAGGAAATATTTAATCAAATTAATGCATTATTTTTGTAGCTTCATATTTTGCTGAATTTCCAGGGTTTTCACCATTAAAATTAATGTAACTGTATTCTTGCACAAAAATAATTTGTTACTGTCAATTTCTCAATTGTAAGAAACTATTAGGAACAATCTAATAGAAATAGCCTAATTAATTATTTCAATCTAATACAACAAATTATTTATAAGCATTATGTAATGTAAATGAGTCCTTTCTACCCTGTTAAGAGGCTTCCTGTCTCTCAACTAATGATTAGAATGTCGAAGGAATAAAATGCCATTTTTAAGTAGAAACACTGGGAGGTAAAACACTGCCTTTGACTATTTGAACATATGATTACAGTCTTTATTATTGAATGTGAAAGTTTAAAAGTTAGCAAAATTGGGAAATGAGGGGGAAAATAGAGTCAAAAAGGAGAAAGGAGATGAAATCTGACGTAATTTTCCACCTTCTCAGAACAGAAATAAAGAAGCTTACTAAAAGAGAAAAGAGTGATGTTGGTCTGCAGCAATGAATTAGAAGCCCTGTATATGTCTCTATATGCTTCTACTTCTTTGTCTTGAATCTAACTTCTTGTTTTCTAATTTTTCCTTTACCTTCAAATTCTTTCTATTCATCTTTAACTCACCTACAAAATCTACCACAACATATTTTGTAACAATGGCCTTGAACCCAGGGATCTCATGCTTGCCAGGTAATTTGGACTTTTTAGTCTGGCCTCTTCCATTCAACTAAATAGTTTCAAGATTTGTCCCTGTTACTGCATGTATCAATAATTCATTTCCTTTTATTGCTAAGTAGTATTTCATTACATGGACATACCACAGATTGCTTATATATTCAGTTATTGATGGACATTTGGGTCATTTTTCAAATATTGCAAGTCATGATGGCGAGTTTTTATGTCAACTTGATGCAGGCTAGAGCTATTTTGGAAGCAGGAATCTTAATTGAGAAAATGCCTCTATTAGATTGGCCTGTGGGCAAGCCTGTGATGCATTTTCTTAATTGATGATTGATGTGGGTGGGCCCATTCCACAGGCGGTAGTGCCAACCCTGAGTGGGTGGTCATGGATTACCACCCACTGAGCAAGCATGAGGAGTAAGCAGCAAGCAGCACTCTTTCATGGCCTCTGCATTGATTCTTACCTTCAAGTTCCTGCCATGACTTCCCTGGATGATGGGAAACATGCGGTAAGATGAAATAAACCCTTTCCTCCCCAAGTTGCTTTTCAGTACAGTGTTTTATAACAGCAAGAGAAACACTAAGACAGAAATTGGTACCAGGCCATGGTGTATTGCTGTGATAGATCTGACCATGTTGTTTTGGGAAGATTGTAGAAGGAGTTTGGAACTTCAGACTGGAAAAGCCATTGCATGTTCAGAGTTCAGTGGGCTGTTCTGTGGGAACCTGGAAGATAATGTTGACGAAAGGATGATGGAGGCCTGGCTTCTGAAGTTCCAGAGGAAACTTTGAGAGTCCCTTAAAGACTCTACTGGGACCATTTGATATTTTGAATTAAGAATCAGTGGATGCTGGTCAGCTAGAGCTGAAGAATTCAGTGTAATTAAAAAGAGACCAACAGCCAGGTGGTGGTGGAGCATGCCTTTAATCCCAGCACTTGGGAGGCAGAAGCAGGTGGATCTCCAAGTTTGAGGCCAGCATGATCTACAGAGTGAGTTCCAGGACAGCCATGACTACACAGAGAAACCTTGTCTCAATAAAAAAAAATCCTGTGTGTATGTGAGTATCTGGGCAAGTGTGTGTGTGTGTGTGTGTGTGTGTGTGTGTGTGTGTGTGTGTGTGTGTGTGTGTGTGTGTGTGTGAATGTTATTCTTTGGGAGCCATCTACCTTGTTTTTTTGAGACAGGAGTTCTCACTAGGACAGGAGTTCTCAGATTAGGCTATGATGGCTGGTCATGAGCCCCAAGAATTCACCTGTCTTATCTACCTAGCACTGAGATTGCCATCCTGCCTCTTTCTGTTTTTGGTATGGTTGCTGAAAATCAAATTCAGGTTCTCGTGCTTACATGGCAAGCAGTTTACCAACTGAGCTACAGCCCCAGCCCTCAAGAGATTTTAATAAGAGGAAAATATCTTATATGTTTGTTCATGCAATTAGCATTTCAGATGCTCTTCATTCTTTTGTACAGACCCATCTATCTATCTGGTATCAGTTTCCTTCTGCTTGAAGGACTTCCTCATAATGTGACTCTCTGCTTGAGTTATTGTAGCTTTTGAATATCTTTCTTTTTTTTACTTTTCAGGAACTGATTATTTTTTCACAGGCTGATCACATTTTCCCCTCCCTCCCTCCTCTTTTCCCATTCCCTCCTCCAGACCCATCATCCACTCCTCCTCCTTTCTCTTCAGAAAAGGGCAGCCTTCCCATGGATATCAGCCAGCCATGGCATATCAATTTGCAGTGACACTAGGCACATCCTCTCCTATTAAGGCTGGATGAGGCAACCCAGTAGGAGGAAAGGGTCCTAAAAGCAGGAAACAGAGTCAGAGACAGCCCTGCTCCCACTGTTAGGAGTCCCACAAGAAGACCAAGCTACACACCTGTCACATACATGCAGAGGGCCTAGGTCAGTCCCATGCAAGCTCCCTGGCTGTCTTTTCAGTCTCTGTGAGCTCCTAGGAGCCCAGGTGAATTGACTCTGTGGGTTTTCTTATGGTGTCCTTGGCCCCTCTGACTCCCATAATCCTTCCTCCCCCTCTTCCACAGGATTCCCCAAAGTCCACCTAATGTTTGGCTGTGGGTCTCTGCATCTGTTTCCATCACTTGCTGGGTGAAGCCTCACTGACAGCAATTGGGCTAGGCAACCATCTATGAGTATATCAGAATATCATTAGGAATCATTTCATTGACTTTTTTTCTTTTTTGCCAGTCATATTTGGTTCTATCCTAGGTCTCTGGGAAGTCCAGCCTCTGGGTCCTGGCCCTTCAGAGACTGTCAGGGGTGGGCTCCCTCTCATAGTATGGGTCTCAAGTTGGACCAGTCATTGGTTGGCCTCTCCCATAATTTCTGTGCTACCGTTATCCCAGTATATTGTGTAGGCAGGGCAAACTGTACCTCAAAGGTTATATGGTTGGGTTGGTGTCCCAATCTATCCATGGAAGTCTTGCCTGGTTATAGGAGATGGCCGGTCAACTTCCTGAACAGAATACTGTAGTGGATAGCTGTTCCAGCTTTGACCTGGAAGTACTACACCCAATGAGGCTTCCAGTAACTGTCACACCTACCTATGACCTGCCCTTGAGGTGGGGCTGAGACAGGACCCCTTAAGAACTAAGATCCGGATGTGCCAGCGCTCTTGGTTCCTGGTGATCTTGGATGCTGGATGGTAGACCGAGCAGAGTTCTCCAGAGAACCCAGCTGGGCTGTACCTCACCTCTCCCGGATCCTGTAACCAACCCCTTTAACTACATGGAGTTAATAAATCCCCCATTAGAACACCAATAGCACAGTCACTAAGATCAACAATTAATAAATGGGACCTCATGAAACTGAAAAGTTTCTGTAAGGCAAAGGACACCATCAAAAGGACATAAATGGCAGCCTACAGAATAGAAAATATCTTCACCAACTCCACATCTGACAGAGGGCTGATTTCCAAAATATATAAAGAACTCAAGAAACTAGAAATCAACAAACCAAGTAATCCAATTAAAAATGGGGCACAGATCTAAACAGAGAATTCTTAACAGATGAATCTCACATGGCCAAGAAGCACTTAAAGAAATGGTCAACATCCTTAGCCAACCAGGAAGTGCAAATCAAAACGACTCTGAGATACCATCTTACACCTGCCAGAATAGCTGAGATAAAAAAAACACAAGTGACAGTTCATGCTGGAGAGGATGTGGAGCAAGGAGAATACACCTCCATTGCTGGTGGGAGTGCAAACTTGTACAGCCACTTTGGATATCAGTATGGCAGAAAATTGGGAATCAACCTACCTCAAGACCCAGATATACCACTCCTGGGCATATACCCAAAGGACGCTCTACCATACCACAAGGACACTTGCTCAACTAAGTTCATAGCAGCTTTATTTGTAATAGTCAGAACCTGGAAACAACCTAGATGCCCCTCAACCAAAGAATGGATAAAGAAAATGTGGTACATTTACACAATGGAGTATTACTCAGCTGTTAAAAACAATGATATGAAATTTGCTGGCAAATGGATGGAACTAGAAAAGATCATCCTAAGTGAGGTAACCCAGACACAGAAAGACAAAACATGGTATGTACTCACTTATAAGTGGATATTAGCTATAAAGTAAAGGATAACCATGCTACAATCCACAGACCCAAAGAAGCTAAGTAACAAGGAAGGCTCAAGGGGAGACACATGAATCTTACTATGAAAGGGAAGTAGAATAGACATCACAGGTGGAAAGGGGTAGGGGATGTCTGGATGGGAGTTGTACATGGGAACAGGAAGGATCAGGTAGGGGGAGGATAGAGGGAGAGAGTACTGGGAAAGACAGCTAGAATTAGGGGCATCTCTGGGATGAGCTAGAAATCCAGCACAATGGGAACTCCTAGGAATCTATGAGGGTGAGTGACCCCTAGCTAAGACTCCTAGCAATGGGAGATATGAAGCTTTTAATGGGAGATATGAAGATCTTTAAGTCTTCATTTGGGTTTCATTTTTAAAGTTGCTTTTAATTATGATAAAAATTAGTAACATGAAATTTGTCATCATAACTTTTGAAAAGAGAGAAACAAGATTTTGTTATGTATCCTTGAGTAAAATTTTTACTTTTCCTACCCTCCAAAACCCTATCTTAACTATTTTAAACTATGAAGGTCACTAGTGTCATGTATATTCACCATATTATATAATCAATCTCCAAAACTTACTTATCTTTTAAAATGTGAAATTTTAAGGACTGAAGGTATAATGCAGTCAGCATAAAAACAAAACTCTATACTAATTCTACATATACCGATGCTGTGGGATGGTCTGTATGTTAATTGCTCTGATTGGTCAATAAATAAAACACTGATTGGCCAGTGGCTAGGCAGGAAGTATAGGCGGGACTAACAGAGAGGAGAAAAGAAAGAACAGGAAGGCGGAAGGAGTCACTGCCAGCCGCCGCCATGACAAGCAGCATGTGAAGATGCCGGTAAGCCACGAGCCATCTGGCAAGGTATAGATTTATGGAAATGGATTAATTTAAGCTATAAGAACAATTAGCAAGAAGCCTGCCATGGCCATACAGTTTGTAACCAATATAAGTCTCTGTGTTTACTTGGTTGGGTCTGAGTGGCTGTGGGACTGGCGGGTGACAAAGATTGGTCCTGACTGTAGGCAAGGCAAGAAAACTCTAGCTACATACCAACCTCATCCCAAACCCTTAACAACCACCACTGTAGGTCACATCTCTATGAATGGGACTACTACTCTGTGTACCTCATTTAAGTGGAACTTAATACTATTTACTTGACTAGCTTACTTCACTCAGCATAATATTCTCAAGATTCTTCCACACTGTAGTATGTATCACAATTCTTTATCTTTTGCCAATTAAACTAAAGAAACAATTCTTAAAAGTAGGTGTATTTTTTTAAAATACTGTATGTATTCATTGTCCATTGTACTGTGTTACATAGAAACATTTTCATACAAATATATTCTGTACATTGAGAATTCAGAATTCTTTTCTAGGGTCATTAATATTTTAGTGTATATGAGTATTTAATTTGATTGTCTATTTGTCTCTTGATGGAACCTGAGTTGTGGTCATCTTTCCTTAGTGTGCATAGTACTTCTAAGGACATGTATACATAAACATCTCAAGATCATGCTTTTAATTCTTTTAGATACATAACCAGAAGAGATTTCATTGGATCATATGTCACTGAATTTTAATTTTTGGAAGTTCCACACAGTTTTCAGTGGTGGCTACACAATTTTATATTCACGCCAACTGCTTTCATTTTTCTTTTAAATTGTGCCAGGCATAGAATTCTAAGTTGGCAGATTTTTCTTCTACTATTTAAAAAAGAGAAACAAACAAAAAATGTTGCTCTGCTAGTCTAGTAAGCACTTGCTTGAAATGGTGTTATCTTTAATTTGTTCCTCTATATGTAGGGCATAATTTCTCTCTGATTGCTTTAAGATTATTTCTTTAATGATGATTTTGAGCAATTAGATTATTATTATCTCAACAAAGTTTTCTTCATGTTTCTCGTATTAAGATTTACTGTAGATTTAGAGTTTTATTAAGTTTTGAGTGTTTTTAGCCATTATTTCTTCAAATTCCAATTACCCATATATTAGATTACCTAAAGTTAATGATACTCTTAATTTTTAAGGTTTCTTTCTGTGTTTAACTTTGGACTGATTCTTTGCCATGACTTCAATTTCACCAATATTTTATTCTATAATGTTTATTTATTTCATTTCTATAAGTTGTATTTGAACATTTTCCTTTTTTACATGTTTAAATAACTTCTTATATGTATAGAATATAATTATAAGAACTATTTCAGCTAGGTATAGTGGCTCACACCTGTAATGCCAAACTTGGGGAGCTGAGGAAGGAAGATTGCCAATAATTTTGAGCCAGTTTAGGCTACACAATGAGTTCCAGGCCAGACTAGCTACAAAATGAGACTCAATCTCAAAACAAAGAGAAAGAGGGGGGAGGCGAGGGGAGGTAGAGAAGGAGGGGAAGAGGCAGGGAAGGAGGGGGATGGAGAGGGAGGTAGAGAGGCTAATGCTAACTTGATATCAGATTTTGGTTGGTTTCAACTGGTTGTTTATGCTCCTCATTATAGGTTCTATTGTCCTAGTTCTTTGTAGGCTCAGTAATTTTTTACTGAATTTAAAATATTGTGACCTTCACCCTTTTGGGTGACGAACAGTGTTATATTCAATACATACTTTTAAACATGGCTCTGAAGCAGTGAAGCTCCTTGGTATCAATTTGATCCTTTCATATATACTTACATGGTTTTTTTCTGGTTCTGGCCTTATTATGGGACTAATTATTCTCTACTACTGTAGCAATGACTTTCTAAGATCTTTATCTAATTCTCCATGAACCAGAGGTTTTCCAGTCTGAGTGACAAGATAGGCTTATCCCCAGACCCATGTGAGTACTGTTCTCGATAATATTTGTAGACGGCTACTCTGACTGGAGACAGTTGCATTCCATGCATATGTTGTGACTAGAACTATCCAAAACACTAGAGCAGGAAGTTCTGATAACTAGGGGTCTCTCTCCATTATGCACTCATCTTCTGATACCCTGGTCTATGAACTCTAGCTCTTGGCCTCTACAGACTTTCTACTCCATCTCTTCAAATCAGAATGCCTGTCAAACCATAATTCAGTTCCCTTCTTCTGCTGTTGTCTGGAAACTCATGGCAGTAAGCCAAATAGTTGAACTGCTTCCTTTCTTATCTTCCACTGATCATTTGTCACTGTCTGATAGTCAATGCCATTAAACTGACCTTTTTCAAGTATTTCAGGTATTTTCTTTGGTTTTTCAGGGGGCAGAATTTGTTGTTTTGTTTTGCTTTTTTGAGACAGGGTCTCACTATGTGGTCCAGTCTGGCCTAGAACTCTCAATGTTAGCCCAAACTGACTTCAAATCTCCCAGATATCCACCCTGCCAACACCTCCTGAAAGCTGAGATAATGAGTATGAGTCCCCATGCCAGAGGCTTTGTTTTATATTTTGGGGAGGAGTGTTGTTTAAGCAGGGACACAAATTGGTCCTTGTTACTACATTTTAGTTGAAAACAGAGTACTAAACAATCTGCATTAAAACAAAGTATATCCCATTTATATACACACAGGCATACACACGTACACAAATATTCAAAATTTTCTTAAATGATGTAATGAAGAGCGATTGATTGTACTTTGCTTTTTAAAACCAATTATCTGTAGTTTAAAATATTTCCACAGAAAACTAGGATTGTTGTATAATTTTTAAAGCTACTTTTAAATGCACCAATACTTTTTAAGGGAATAATCACTACCATCCTGACTCTCTTGCCTTTCACACCAAATTACTTTCCTATCAATGATGTTATTTTCCTTTATGAAAGTTCACAATGGGGAGGAATCACATCTTACTATTTTTGAATAAATATTTGTACAATACCCACTGATATTTGAATATTTGATACATAGATGGTGTCTAAAAATAGAGACTAGTAAGGTATTATTACTTTATTTTTGTTTGCCTGTTTATTTGCTTATGTAGTACTGAGCACAGGATCTAGGGTCTCACAGATGCTACATAAGTGCTGTACCACTGAGCTACTGTTCTCTGATTTTTATACTGAACAGTGTGTTTTATTTGGTGCAGAGTAGAAAGAATACAATGAATGCAAATAGATTATTCCCAAACCTTAAAACTTCTGGTAGCTTTTCCCCACAGAATGTTGTGTAACCAATTTACTAAATCTCTTGTCAGTTGACTTCTTGTTTGGTGACCTAAAAATAAAATAAATAAATAAGTAAATAAATAAATAAAGCAAGCCACACTCTGAGAAGAACCTACATCCATTGCATTAAACAGAGTGCTCAGTATTTTCATACTACACTTACTCTTGTAACCGTACTTAATCCTTCAGTAATGTCTATGAAAACAATCACACAGATTTCCACCTTCAATTTTAGGTATAATACGATTAGAGTTTGCTTGAATCACTGTAATTCTCCCAACAGTCTGTGATAGAGTTCTAGCTCAGTCTCTTTTTAACTTACTTTTCATGTTCCAAATTAGATCATTATCTGGTGCCCTAGTAAGGTTATTGTGAATGAGCAGACAGCAATGTCAGAAATCATTAATAAGAACTGCTCATACTATTATGTACTGAAAAAGATCAGATCAAGTTGACAAGAAAGGCCAATTATACCTTAAAGCTTTTTAAAAGTACTTTAAGACAACGTTTACAGATAAACTTTATTCATTTAGATGGTAACTTGTACCTGATTATTTCTGGTCTAGACATTTACAGGATTCAAATATATTAGCACATTAAGATAAAGTTTAAACTGCAATAGAATTCTATACCCCTTTCTCATCTGCCCTTTTGGAACAAACCATCAATTTCCGAAAATGTCTTCATTAGAACACTAATACTCTCTGACTCACCAGTGGAGTCAGCAAATGTAGCTTGTTTCATGGCTTAAAAACACTTATGTAACAGTAACCAGCTACTTAATATGTCTCCTAAGAAGATTATAATACTTTGATTATATATGTAAACTCTAACTGAAATTTTCTGAAAATGAATTTTTCTGTAAAATCAATTTTTTTTAGTTAGTTAACGATTTCCTTTCTTTAGACATGAATTCTAGGGCTAGGGAAATAGCTCAGTCGGTCAAGTGCTTGCTATGTAAGAAAGAGGAGCAGTTTAATTCCCAGCACTCATGTAAAAAGTCAGGCATTGCGGCACATGATTGTTATTCCTGTGCTGGAGAGGGGGAGGAGAAAAGGAGATCCCTGGGGCTCACTGGGAGGCCAATCTAGTTTACTCAGTTCACTCCTAGCTAATGAGACAAGATAGACAGTTCCTAAGGCAAGATACCTTAGGTTGCACTCTGGGCACACATGCGTGCGCGCGCACACACACACTCACCACATACATGTACATACACACATAAAAACAGAAAATATAAATAAATGTCTAACTTTCTAGTTCTCTTATATAAAATTTAACCTTTCCTTGGCCATTGAAGGTCAACATCACCAAACAACTATTGCATTTTATTGTACTATCACTTTATTGCAGTAAGCAAAATACTTATAGTCTCAGCTAGTTGGGGGACTGAGGAAGCAGATTCACATGCGCACAGGATAAGAAACACAGCAAGGTGCTGTTCCTGAGACTAAAGAAGTAGCTCAGTTGGTAAAGTGCTCAGTTGGCTGTGCCACACAAGCTTGAGGACCTGAGTTTGGAGCTCTACACCCACATATAAAGCCAGGTGTGGTAGCATGCACTTGTAATCCCAGTACTGGGGAGGAAGAGATAAGAGGATCCTTAGAGTTTTGGAATCTAATTGAATTAGTGGATTCAGGTCCTAGTGAACCAGTCTAACTGAATTAGCAAACCCCAGGTCACAATGAGACCTTATCTCAAAAGATAAGGTGAGTGGTTCTAGAGGAATGACACCTGAGGTCATGCACTAGCCTCCATCACACACACACACACACACACACACACACACACACACACACACACACACACACACACACACACAGAGAGAGAGAGAGAGAGAGAGAGAGAGAGAGAGAGATTTTCTCATATTTATCTACCTACATATTATTTTCTAATTTTTTAATTTCTGTATCTACATATTATTTCCAGAGAATGACCTCTAAACAAGAAAAAATATGCTTTTTCCTCCCATATAGTCAGGTTAGCTTGTGAATCTCTTCTATTTGAATTAAGGTATCATTAAAATGCCAAGGGCCAGCCAGCTAGAAAAGGGGGGTGCGTTTCAGGGTCAGGTAGAAACCTGGTGCAAGGAAAACTCCCAGGAATCTACAGAGATGACCCAGCTAAGACTCCTAGCAATAGGGAATATGTAGCCTGAACTGGCCATCTCCTGTGACCAGACAAGACTACCAGTGGAGGGACTGGGACACCAACACAGCCACATAACCTTCAACCTACAGTCTGTCCTGCCTATAGGATATGTTTGGGTAAGGGTGGTATAGAGATTGTGGGGATGGCCAACCAATGACTAGTCCAGTCTGAGACCCATGCTGTGAGAGGGAGTCCAACCCTGACACTGCCTGGAGCACCAGGACCCAAAGGCTGGATGGCCCAGAGACCTAGGATAGAACAAAACACGACTGGAGAAAAAAAAAAACAATGTAATATAATGATGCCTAATGATATTCTGCTATACACATAGATTGGTGCCTAGCCAATAGTCATCAGAGAGGCATCATCCAGCAACTGGTAAAAACAGATGTAGAGACCCACAGCCAAATATTAGGCTGAGCTCAGGGAATCCTGCTGAAGAGAGGGAGGAAGGATTGTAGGAGCCAGAGGGGTCAAGGGGATCACAAGAAAATCCACAGAATCAACTAACCTGGGCTCATAGGAGCTCACAGAGACTGAACAACCAGGGAGGCTGCATGGGACTGACCTAGGCACTCTGCATATATATAACAGTTGTGTAGCTCAGTCTTCTTGTGGGACTCCTAACAGTGGGAGCAGGAGCTGTATCTGACTCTTACTGGCTTTTGGGATCCTACTCCTCATACTGGGTTACCTTGCCTAGCCTTAATACACGGGGAGGTGCTTAGTCTTACTTACGACAGTTTGATATGCCATGTTTTGTTGATAGTCATAGAAAGCCTGCCCTTTTCTGAAGAGAATAGAGAAGGAGTGGATGGGGGGGCAGAGGTGAGGTAGGGGGAAGGACTGGGAGGAGAAGAGGGAGAGAACATTGTAGTCTCAGGATGTAAAATAAAAAATTAAAAGAAATGCCAAGGGCCAGAAAACCAAATAACCAAGATTATCAAAAGGGATTCAAAAGTAATTGAATTCTTAATGAAGATCTGGAGAAAGGGTATCATTAGAAAAATAAATTTCATAGGAAATAGAATTCAAAAAGCTCTTAACATCAGATGAACCTTTCAGAAACTATTAATGTATTTGTTTTTATGAAAACATGATGCACACTTAATGCAAATTTAACCAATGCAGTAAAATATGATAGACGCAACCAATCCCCTCCAATGCTACCATTCGGAAAAAACCTCACTCTTACCACTTAGTGACTATCATTGTAGTTATAGCTCTCTATACTGACAGAGTTGGAAAGATGAGGTCAGGCGGAGATTTCTCAAGCCAGTGACTATATCATCTGCACACTTATATCAAGGTAGAGAAGCTGTGCAGAGAATAGAAGATCAGGGCAATGCTGAGCAGAGCTGGTTCTACATCTCTGCTTTAACCACAGAAAACTGAATCTGTTTTATTTGGGTGGAGTTTATGTAAGACTGCATCACAAAATAATGCTGCCGCTAAAAAGCTTGAGCAAGACTTTTGTTCACAATACTCACTTTAGAGCTGAAAAGCCAGAGTCCAGAGATATTGACTTGCCCAAACACACATAGCTAATTTGAGTTCAAATAAGAAACACAAACTTGGGTTTATAAACCTCACAACTTTCTACTACAGATGAACTTTAAGCTCAGAGGTTTGTCTGTATTTTGAAGATGTTTTGTCATTTTTGCCTAGTTGTTCATTATAGCACACCAGATTTGTGACCTCTAGATAGTTACACTGTTGTTGAAAACCATTAAGGAGAGAGAAAAAAAGGGAAACGGGAAAAATCTGTTGACCTGAGTGAGGATTTTGCCATTGCTCTGACATTTATCTTAATAATAAGCAGATTAACAACTTTGAGAAAACACAGAATCTTACTGACCTATAAGGATTTCTTTAATCTTCTCTTCAGCAATCAGGTCTTGATCTTTTTGTAAAAGTATGTCAATATAGAACAAAAGAACTTTCCTACTATCTTCTGCCAACTTAAAATGATCAGAGATGATCCTCAGAAAACAAAACCCAACAGAATCTCTGTCCAAAAGACATAATTTTAAGCAGTATAAATAGAACTGGATTTTGATCAATGATATTAAAATAATTTCAATGTGATTACAAACAAGCTTAGTTAATGCCACTAAATTCCTATTTGTCAATAATAAATCACTTAATTATAGTAACACTTTCTTCAAATTTTTATTATTGTGTGTGTGTGTGTGTGTGTGTGTGTGTGTGTGTGTGTGAGAGAGAGAGAGAGAGAGAGAGAAGGAATATGAAAACAAAGAACGAAGTTGAATGACTCATGCTTTCTAATGTCAAAGCTTATTACAAAGATACATAACCAAAATTTATGGAACTGGCATAAATACAGATAAACTGATGAAACAGAATAGAGAACACAGAAACAAACCTTAGCATACATGGCCAAATGATTTTTGATGAAGGTTCTAGGACCATTTAATGGAGAAATAAGTCTTTTAACAAATGATGATGGAAAAAATAAATAAAATTTTACATCCAAAGGAAATTGGACTTTTTCTTTGCATCATGTATAAAGATTAACCCCAAATGGATCGAAGACATAAATATTACAGCTAAATTTCCTCTGGTTGCACAAGCAATTACAAGCGGCTGCTAGAATAAATAAATTCAGTAAAATTTCAGGATACAAAACTCGATACCATTTCTTTATATTACAATAAAATATTCTGCAAGTAAAGCAAAAGTATTTCCCCTTTACTATAGCATGAAAAGATATATAAAATACTTAAGAATAAATTTACCTAAGATGAAAAACTGAAATAAATGGAAAGATATATCATTCTTGTGGATTAAAAAAATTAATGGTGCTAACATATTTATGCTTATCCCCCTAAAAACTACAGATTAAGGGCAATCTCTATCAAAATTCCAGTATCATTTTTCATAGAAATAGAAGTAGTAATACTAAAATCTTTTGAATTACAAATGAACCTAAATGACCAACAAAATTATAAAACTAAAAAGCCAGGGCTGAAAAGATGAAACAGAAGTTAAGAGAGAGTCCATTTTTCTAGAGGATCCAGTTTGGTTCTCTGCACCCAAGTCAGGAGGTTCCCAACTGCCTGTACGTCCAGCCCCAGGGAACCAGACGCCTTCTCCTTCTTCTTCTTCTTCTTCTTGCTTTTGCGAGCATCTACACACATGTAGCATACATTCAGAGACACACAGACACATAAGCAAAGTAAAAATAAATCTTAGGAAAAAAACAGTTGGAGGTATCACACTTTCTGGTTCCAAATTACACTACAAAGCTATAGTATTCCCAACAGTATGATACTGTCATCAAAACAGAAACATAGAACAATGAAGAATATTGAAAGCCAAGAAAAGGCTCATTTTTTTTTCAATAAGAGTACCCATAAAATAGCAGAAAAAGATTGCCTTTTAAAAATTATGTTGGAAAATGGATATTCTTCTTCAAAACCATGAAACTGCACCTTTATCTTACACTATTCACAAAAATTAATCTTACATATATTAAAGACTTAAGCATAATAGCTGAAGCCATAAAACACCTAAAAGAAAAAATAGGGAACAAACTCTTTGACATGGATCTTGGCAATGATTTAAAATACAACAGACAAAAGCAAAAATAACCAAGTAGGACTATATAAATCTAAAATGTTTCTATACAGCAAAGGAAACATTTAACAAAATGAAAAGGTAATCCACAAAGGAAATATTTCATACCGCACATCCAATATGAAGTTAGTATGTAAAATTTATACAACTCTTCAGCCCCCACCCCCAAACCAACCTGAGGAGGTGGCAAAGACAAGAGGATCTGAAGTTCTGCTGGCCACTCAGTCCAGCAGAAACAGCCAGCTCCAGATTCAGTGAGTGACCATGTCTCAAAACAAAACAGTGGACAAGCTAGCTAGCCATGTGGGGAGGAGGAATGGGGTAGGCCTGGGTAACCTTCTGCTGTTTCACACAGTTTGGCTTCAAATAAGGACAGAATTTCCAACAATTTCTGAAATGACCCTAAACAGATTGCTGATGTTTTTAATACTGACTCAGTACTGATTATTTTAAAATGAAAATATGGGTCAATACTGAAAAATACATCATGCTTTATCAAATATTCAGCCAAGAATTACATAAAACTAAACAATCCCATCCATCTCATTATTATTTACCTCAAGAAAAATAACAGAATAAATATGAGAATAAATCCAGTGCAGAGCCAGAGACTAGGAAAATATAGTCAGTGCTTAGAAACTGTGAAAGATTTCTGTAATTAAAAGCAAATGCAATCAGGATGATTAAAAAAAATCAGGGATGAGAATATTGAAACCAAAAAGAAATGAGAATAAAAAATAGCCTAGGAAAATCTATTAAGTCAGAAATTAATGGAACCTAGGAACAATTGATTATGGTTACAGAAGAACTGCAAACATTAATCCAATTCTCCACTGTGTGACAAGCAATAGAGACCGCTTATATTTTGAATCCAGGCTTTTCTGTCAAGCACATTTTTAAGCAATATAAGAGATCAGCTTCAGCTTATATAAGAAACGGAGGATAGAGACTTGGGGGGAACTTGCATAGTATTGTAAATCCCTCTAATTCCCACATCAAAGTGGGGGTGGGACTAGTGTGTCTAGCACACTGTAATAGCTAGTTTCTAAATATATCCTCCCAATGAACTGTGCTTCTTGGTATTCACATCCTGGTAAAAATCTTTTCTCCTGGAATCTGGACTGGCTCTGTGGTTTGTTTTTTATTACAAGCATATTTTAACTATACAAAGTAATTGGTTTCACTATGACATATATAAAACATACTATGATCATATTCATAACATCATTAACCCTTACTTAGGCCCTTCCCCCACCCATATGGCTAATAGTCCTCTTCTACTTTCCTGTCTCTCTTATTTTAATTGCTACACATGAGAGAAAACATATATTATCTTTGATTTTGGGTTATTTTGCTTAAGAAGACACTCATTGGCTACAACTATTTTCTTTAAAATGACATAATTTTTTTTATCCAAGTAAGACTCATTCTGTATATTTAACACACTTCTTTATTAATCCATCTATTGACAGACACACCAATTCCAAAACTCAACAATAAACATGGGTATACAGGTATCTCTATTATAAGTGTACTTTGATTCTTTTAAGTATATAACCAAAAACGGTATGTTGAATCATATGATAGTTCTATTTTTCATTATTGAGGCCTCCCCATACTAATTCCCACAGTGGCTGGGCTATTCTCACTAGTAGCATAAAAGAGTTCCTTCTCAAATGGTCAGTTTTCTCTGAGATTATGATAACTTAACCCTTTTCCAGTGGAAAGCCACACATGCAAGAATATTTGGGCACCATGTATTAGCCTTAGCAGGGATACAAAAAAGGACACAAAGTTGGGTGGGAAAGGAAAGGGGTGGATATGGGAAGAGTAGGATGGGGAAGGGTGAATATGATCAAGAAATTATTAAGTAACTAATGAAAAAATTTCCTTTCCCTGCTATAATTTCACAAGTGTTTGCTGGTTTGGAAGTACTTAATTACAGCCACTCCAAACCAGTAGTTTAAATTTACACTTCCTTGGTGGCTATGTTGAACACTTTTAACTTATTGTAGTACTAGTCATACTAGTATATGATGTTTTGATCAAATCCACCCCCATTCACTTTTCTCCAGTTCCTCCCCTACCACTTCCATCACTTTCCCCTTCCAAGTTATTTGGTTGCTTTTTAAACACTACTTACTGAGTCCATTTATGCACATACTATCTGTATGTGCACAGGTGTGGGACCATCTACTAGAGCATGGGTAGCCTCTCACAACCTGTATCTCTGAAGGAAACTGACTCTCCCTTCCCTAGCAGCCATCAATTGTCAATAGCTCCTCAGATAGAGATGGCAACTAAGGACCCCTTCCCCAACCATGCTGGGATTTGGGCTGGCTTGATTTTGTGCAAATTCTGTGCATGCAATCATAACCACTGTGAGTTCATGTATGCAACTGTCCTGTTGTTTCTGGCCAATATTGTTTTGCTGCAAACATATACCCTCCCTGGCTCTTAGAAATTTTCCACCCCCTCTTCTGCAGTGACTCCTGAGCTTTGGAGAAAGGGGCTGTGATATAGGTGTCCTATTTAGAGCTGAACACTACAATTTCTTATTCTCTGTACAGTGACCTCATCATCTGTGGGAGACCACAGTAACTCAGTTTCCCACAGGGACTCGGCTTGAAGCTGAAGTCCATTCTGACCCAAAAGAGTTCAAAGACTGCTTGCTCTAGTCTCTTCAGAAGCTGTGAGAAAGCTCTGATAAGGCTCCTAGGGAAAGTACAGGGGCTGTGAGAAAGTCCTGATCAGCTTGTGGGAAATAAGTAATTATTTAGCAAATGCCCGATTCTAGGCAGGCTGCTGATGGTAGCAGGTGGCACATGTTTGAGATAATGAAACTGCCTGCTCCGTGAATCAAGGACAGGCTAGACCACCTGTGCCGTGCTTTGTTCCACTTTAGCTTTTCAGTTTGTATGTAAGCTGGCTGTGAAATAAACTCAGAGCTCGCTTGGTATTGACCAGGAGCCCTCCCAGCGCTGATTTTCTGTCTGTTTTTTCCCCAGCCTCATGTCCTACTCAGCTACCCTAGCTGACTCATCGGCTGGTTCCGACAATCATCTACAAAAAGAAGCTTCTTTAGGAGGCTTGAAAGATGCACTAATTTGGGGTATAGGTGGCAGTTAATTACTGTCCATTTAGCAGAATACTACTACTAGGTTCTCCTGTAGGGTCTATGACCTAATCAGCCATAGGTTTATTGCTCAGTTGAAGGTATGAGGCATGGGTTCCATCTTGTAGCTCTAGCTTTAGATCCGATCAGAAAGTGGTTGGTTACTCTGAAACATTCATTACACTAGTTTCCAC
Organism: Peromyscus maniculatus bairdii; assembly: GCF_049852395.1. NCBI lineage: Eukaryota > Metazoa > Chordata > Mammalia > Rodentia > Cricetidae > Peromyscus > Peromyscus maniculatus. The sequence continues at coordinate 84,839,738 of NC_134875.1, read as the reverse complement.
CAGTGGAGGTATCTTCCCAGGCCAGTCATTACTGGAACTCACAGGGCTCACAAGTGGGTAAGACTGTTTGATCCAGTCCTATGTTAAGGTTCCCCGATCCATTTGGAGTCCAATTTTGTGTAAAGTGAGAGATAAGGATATTGTTTCATTCTTCTACATACAGCAATCCTGTTTGAACAGCACCATTGCTGAAGGTCTTTCATGTGTTTACTGGCCATTTGTACTTCTTTTTAAGTTTTATCTTATTATTAGTGTGTGTGCATGTGTTCATGAGTGCATAATGTGTACATGGGCATGCATGTGGAGGTCAGAAGATAATTTTGTGGAGTTCATTCTTTCCAATCATCTTTAGATGTGTTCTGGGACTCGAACGCAGGTCACCAGGCTTGCACAACATGTGCCTTTACCCACCAAGCTATCTCACTAGCTCCACTTGCACTGCTTCATTCAGCTCACTTGCCTACTTACTGATTGGATTATTTAGAAGCTTAGTGCTCAATACTTTTTTAGTTCTTTATATATTCTAGTTATTAATTCCTGGTCCAATGAATAGCTGGTGAATAATTTCTTTTATTCCATAGACCATCTCTTTGTACCACTGTTTCTTTTGCTGTGCAGATTGTTTTTTAAAGTTTATTTATAATTATGTGTATGTCTCTGTGTGTATGTGTGGGTCTGTGCATGTGAGTACAGGTGCTCATGGAGGCCAAAGCTGTCAGATCCCTCTGGAGCTGAAGTTAGAGGCTGTTGTAAGCTGCCCAGCATCCGTGCTGGGAATCCAATTCAGGGCCTCTGCAAAAACATTATGCATTCTTAACCACTGAACCATTTCTCCAGTCCCCACTATATAGCTTTTCAATGGGATACAATCTGGTTTATCAATCCTTGCTATAATTTCCTGAGTCTTGTTGATTTCTGATGTTAATATAGTCTTGTCTTCTAATTTCTTACTTCTTGTAATTCTGGATAAACCAAATCATGATATAAGATATCCAACTTCCTCAGGCATTTCATGTTATAAGGAAATCTAAGCTAGACACATGACAAAAGAGGGAGATACCTGATTAACTTCCAGATGTTTCAAACATTTCAGGCAACAGGTATATAAGTGAAGAAAGCATAATGAATAGTCCAGCCATTTTTTAGAATTTTCTATAAGTTTAGATATTTCTAGGACCAGCCACTCTCTGATTGCATCCACAAAACCTCCCAAGCAACATCCACCCAAGTTGAGTTATTTAATGAGACAAACCAGTAAGTTTTAAGGTTGCACGTTACAAAGCAATAGATAACTATAAAGCTCATGCATTCTGAAAGAAATTCTACCAGCAACATGTCCATTTATGACAGAATATCGTCAAAGTCAGCTAACCCAGATCACATGTGAGAGTGAACTATGCCATGGGATAACAATACATACAACCACACAGATTGCTGTCTCTTAGGAGCCTGTTCTTTTCTAATGAGAGACAGAAAAGGAGTGGATCCAGAGGAGAGGGAAAGAGGAAGAACTGGGAGGAGTGGAGGGAGGAGAAATTATAATCAGGAATATATTATATGAGAAAAGAATAAAAAGAAAAACTGTTGGCTGGATATTTGATACTGCATAATATCAGCATTTTTCAGAGTGGACAGACATTTTTATTTTATAATCATCAATAATGAAAACATTGCTTCACATAAACCTATGTACAAAATGGTAGCAGTTTGTTTAGGGCCATTTTAGAAATTGTTGAAAGTTATGTCCTAATCCCAAGCCAAAATTCACCTAATAATAATGAAACTCAGGTAATCAACTCAGTGATTTTTTAAAATCAAACATTCTAATACAATATATTCTAAAGATATAATAACTTGAAACATGGTGTCCTACTTTGCTTTCTATTGCTATGATAAATAACCATGACCCAGGGCAACTTGGAGAAGAAAGGGTTTATTTGTCTTACACTTCCACGTCACAGTTCATCAATGAAGAAAGTCAGGGCAGGAAGTCAAGCACTCTCTAGGTACCCCTGGTCCGGCCACTGCTGCTTTCCTCAGCCCCTCTTCCCAGCCCATATCCATCCTCTTGGGACTAGTCATGCAACAAGGCCCCATCCAGGATGCCCCTAGTATTGCTCTGTCACCCTCTGTGGAGCTGGACTTTGAAGCATATTCAGAGGCTTCTGAAGTCAGTCCCTTTCTCTCACCTGCTAGTCTATTACTTCACCCACACACTGCAATGATCTGAGAATGTTTCGAATCTGAAGCCAGAATTCAATCATATTTGAGAACAGTTATAATCTGAACCCTAACACCCAGAGTGGCCCCAAGACTGAAAAATTACAGCCAGCCCAGTAGCTGACTTCACATTGTGGTTTCAGTTTGCATTTCCCTGATGGCTAATGATAGTTGAACATCTTTTCAGGTGGTTATTCCACATTGATTTTGATGATGCTAAAGTTTGACAAACACTAAAAATGTCTTCTTTAAAGACTCTTTAGACATTAATGATCCCATGAAAATAAATCCAACTGTAAAACAACACCTACTCATTTCTCCCTGCTTTACATACTCTGTCTGACATGCAGGTTAATGTAGCTTAACTCTTATGATCTTGAGTTTTTTAAGATTAATTTTGATTTTATTAATCTCTCTCTCTCTCTCTCTCTCTCCCTCCCTCTCTCTTTGTTTGTTTTTTGAGACAGAGTTTCTTCATGTAACTCTGGCTGGCCTGGAACTTGCTCTGTAGGCTGGCCTGGAACTCAGAGATCTGCCTCCCTCTGCCTCCCAAATGTTGGAATTAAAGGTATGTGCCACCACTGCTTGGCATTATTAATTTCTCATAATTATTTCAGAGAACTGACATTTGAAGGTTAGTACAACTAAAAAAAGCATATTAAAATTTAGGCACTCAACATCCCTTAAATAAGGAGGGTACATAATAGATACAGTGGTGCTCCCCAGTTGAAATAATTACAAGTTATCCTGAATTCTGTAAAAGCATGGGTCACATAAGTTCTCAAAAAGAAAAGGTCAAGCTGAGATCTGAGCATCCTGGCCCCTGGGGATGGATCTTCTAATGAGGATAAGGCTGTCTGAGACCTGGCAGCCCATGTTGTGGCCTGTTACTTGCACTTTGAAGAGAGTGCCGAAGGCACCCATGCAGAGCTTGTAGTGCACTCAATCCTCCCTGGTCCCTGCTGGAGGAACTGAGCAGACAAGTTAGGTTAACTATCACCGTTCCACTGAGGATGATGCTGTTTTCAACTCTGATATTTAAAACACTGCTAATCCTTTCAGTTGATGCTTTCTGAACATTCAAACTTTTCATTCCACTTAGCAAATGAAACTCTCAGAGCCCTGCTGAATAAGACATTTTGTGTCCTTAGATGGAAAAACTACATGATAGAGGTTTTGTTCTTTTCTATACTCAGCTCTGTTGTCCCTTGCTGAAAAATAGGCTGGTTGTTGCCAGTAATGACCAAGTTTTCATTTCACCTTCCTCCTACTGTGCTCTTATAAAAACAATGGCTACTTGCTTGAATTGCAGTAGACAGCTTTCAGGAAACTCCATGCTGTCACAGCCATTTGGCCCAATGCAAATCACAGCTCAGATGACAAGCATTGAGTGGATGGATGACACCCAAGATAAACAGGAGGATAATCACACAGATAGCTAAGTTGCCCTTTCTCCCTCTCAACTTGGTTTTATGGAGACAATACGCATCAACAGGAATACACAGCTTTAAAGTTTCTGCTGTGCTCTTTGTGAATGTTCCTTAGCTCCACAGCCTTCTCCCACATGACTTTCTTCACTAGCCCATTGGAACTTTGCTGCTCAGCAGTGCTGCCATCTTGGGCCATTTTGACGAAACCATTGTAGGGTGGCTTTTTTCATTCCTTTGACATGAACTTCAAAATTAATTTTACTATTATTTTTTTAAGATTTATTTGTTTTTTATATGATTGCTCTATCTGCATGTACACTTTTATGCCAGAAGAGGGCATCAGATCCCACTAGAGATGGTTGTGAGACACTATATGGTTGCTGGGAATTGAACTCCGCACCTCTGGAAGAACAGCCAGTGCTCTTAACCGCTGAGCCATCTCTCCAACCCTAATTTTACTATTATTTAAGTGACTTACAAAGCAGTACTATATTGATCAGTACAATAATATTATGCTTTCTAAGAACAGGAATATATATTCAATGTGTTGATAAAAACCACAGAAAAAAGTTATTCATCATAGAAAGAAAAAAATCAATTTTCCATACCTTTTATTATCAATCAGGAATTGAGTAATGCTCAGACAGAACTCCAAAGGCATAGCAAGATGTAGTATTTCCATGACCGCTAACAAAGAAAAATTAATTAATTAATCATACTAACAAAGAAAAAAAGAATGACAATGAATAAAACATGTGAACATCATTTACAGGAAGCTTAATTGTTTTTAATAATTTTTCTGCTCAAAACAGCCATATTAAATGTTTGCCATATACCACATTTTATCTAGTAATTCACCAAAATATTTTAACACATTAATATCCACTACAAGAAAGAGGGTAGTGACACAGACACCTTTATATGGACCACAAGGTAACCAAGTGCAAACCTTCTGTAATCAGCTTGGCAACACTTTATGCTAAGAACACCTGGTTAAGACCTTGGACTCTGAAGTCAGATGCCACCTGTACAGCTATAGGCAAGTTACTTCCTTGTTCTTACCTTAGTTTTGTCACATGTAAATGGTGACTATAAACTACCAATTTATGTTATCAAGAGGATTCCATGAGATAATATATGGAGAAAATAAAGCAATGTATCTAGCACTTACTAAACATTAAATAAGTGACAGTTCCTATTACTGTTATTCCCTTTCTTCAGAAATTGTACTTATGAAAAGTCATCGGAAATATGAAAAAAGAGTTTCTAAAAAAAGATATTTAAAAGAGTTTATACTACAAAAAACAGAAAAGGAACACCATGAAATGTCAACTATGGTGTAGCCATAAATTATCATATAGCCATTGCTGAGTATTAAATAACATGGAAAAATGACTATACACTAACATAAAAATATTTTAGACTACCAGTAAGTGAACAATTTAAAAACAAATTTATATGCAATATTAATTCTATAAAACACACAAAGTAGACTAAGAAAATACAACATAGGCCGGGCGGTGGTGGCGCACGCCTTTAATCCCAGCACTTGGGAGGCAGAGCCAGGCGGATCTCTGTGAGTTCAAGGCCAGCCTGGACTACCAAGTGAGTTCCAGGAAAGGCGCAAAGCTACACAGAGAAACCCTGTCTCGAAAAACCAAAAAAAAAAAAAAAAAAAAAAAAAGAAAGAAAAAGAAAAGAAAATACAACATATCAAATTGCTAAAATTTATTATGTTTATATTTAATGATTAATTCTGCAAATGTTTAATGAGTATATTCTCTGAATCTGTCACTATATTTGTACTAGGAATATAGCACTAAACAAAATACACAAGAAGCCTTACTATCAAGATTATCCTCTAGGGCAGTGGTTCTCACCCTTCCTAATGCTGCCACCTTTTGATACAGTTCCTCATGGTGTGCTGACCCCCAACCATAAACTTATTTTGTTGCTACTTCATAATTCTATTTTTCTACTATTATGAGTCATAATATAAATATTTATGTTTTATGAACATCTTAGGCAACCCCCAAAGGGGTTGCAACCCACGGATTAAGAACGCCTGTTCCAGGAGATATTGGAACCATGGGTATTTTTAGTACCTTCCAAATTTTCCTTTGATGAGTTTGTGATATCATTTCACGATAAAAATAATTGTCTACTTTATATTTTTTAGCTAGGTATGGTGTCACACATCTTTAATCCCAGCACTTGGGAGGCAGAGGCATACAGATATCTCTGAGTTCAAAGCCAGCCAAAGCTATAAAGGGAGACTTTGTCTCAAAAAAATGTTTTTTAACTTGTCTGTTATAAAAATTGACAGGTGGTGGTGACTCATGCCTTTAATCCCAGCATTTGAGAGGCAGAGGCAGGTGGATCTCTGTGAGTTCAAGGCCAGCCTGGGATAGAGAGCGAGTTCCAGGAAAGGCTCCAAAGCTATACAGAAAAATCCTGTCTTGAAAAAAAATTTAAAAAATAAAAAGGTAAAATTATCAGCGAAAGTCAAATGCCTGTAATTAAACTAATCGTTCTAAAAGGAAAATACTTTTTATAAAGAAATAAACATTTGCCTGAAAATTTCATGATGTCATTGTTTTTTACTGCTGAGTAGAAATCCATTGTGTATATGTAACACATTTTCTTTATCCAGTCTTTGGTTGAGGGGCATCTCAGTGGTTTCCAGGTTCTAACTATTACGAATAATGCTACTATGAACATAGTTGAGCAAGTGTCCTTGTGGTATGATTGAGCATCCTTTGGGTATATGCCCAAAATTGATATAGCTGGGTCTTGAGGTAGATTGATTCCCAGTTTTCTGAGAAACTGCCATACTGACTTCCAAAGTAGCTGTACAAGTTTGCACTCCCACCAACAGTGGAAGAGTGTTCCCCTTGCTCCACAATCTCTCCAACATAAGCTGTCATCAGTGTTTTTGATCTTAGCCATTCTGACAGATCTAAGATGGTATCTCAGAGTCATTTTCATTTGTATTTCCCTGATGATAAAGGAACTCATGAACAGCTGTGGAGCCTCCATGGGACTGGACTAGGCCCTCTGCATAAGCTTGATCTACTTAAGGGGACCCCTGTCAGTAGAATCAGGATCCATCCTTGGTGCATGAGCTGGCTTTTTGGAGCCCATTACCTATGGTGGGATACCCTACACAGCCTTGGTGCAGGGGGAAGGGGTTTGGACCTGCCTCAACTGAATGTATCAGACTGTGCTAACTCCCCATGGGAGGCCTTACCTTTTTGAAAGAGGGAATAGGAGGTGGGTTGGGGGAGGAAGGCTGGGGGGAGTGAGAGGAGGGAAGAGAGGGGGATCTGCGATTGGTATGTAAAATGAACAAAAATTTCTTAATAAAAAAGAAATGAACAGACTACAGTAGGGATGCAGCTGATAGAGATGTAGCTAAGTAGTACAGAACTTGCCTAGCATGCACAGTCCCCAGGAGTACAAAATTGATCAGACTGTAAAATTACTTTCTCAGCATATTAGAATGAACTATTATTTTAATAGAAAAACCTTAAATTTATGTAAGTCTCATAATTTATAACAATTTCAGAAAACTTACTTTAAACTCTACTTCTGATATTACATTTAGATAAACATTGTAATGATGAATTCTAATCCAAAAATAACCAACTTCAAACCTGGTAATTTCAATAATATATCTTATTTTCATACATAGTATTAATTTGAGTAAGTCTATTCCTTTAGAAGGTTAACTTCTTTAGCCTCTTAATGCAAGAAAGTAGAGTTGGTTCTTAATAGTTTTCAGCCTGTGTATGTGGGGGTGATATAGAATCCTCTACATTTGAGCTTCTGGGATCTCTTTCTTTCTTTCTTTCTTTTTTTTTTTTTTTTTTTTTTTTGGTTTTTCAAGACAGAGTTTTTCTGTATAGTCCTGCTGTCTTGGAACTCAATCTGTAGACCAGGCTAGCCTTGAACTCAGAGATTCCCCCAGCCTCTGCCTCCAGAATGCTAGAATTAAAGGCATGCCCTACCACCACCCAGCCTTCTGAGGTCTTTTGAGTGACTAAATTTCTAGAACACACAGAAAGATTTGGCAATATTAAATTAGCACAAAACTTAGAGCTACTGCCAAATTTGATTACTGTCCTAATTATTAAAAATGATTACTGCATAACCAGTAATTATACTAATACATAATTTTATGTAGTACAAATAACTCAGTTCTTAAAGATTACTAAAATACCCAGGCATGGTGGATCTACAACCCCAGAATTGGGAAATGGAAGCAAGAAGATCAAGAGTTTAAGTCCATCTTCAGCTATTTACTGAATTCAAGGACAGCCTAAGCTATACAGGATATATGTGATAAATGCTTTACAGACATTTTCTTGTAAGATTCTCCAAACAACATAACATAGACATTATTATTATTATTATTGTATCTCTTTTGAAGATAAACTGAAACACAAAAAAGTTAAGGCACTTCCCAAATGACACACAGCTATATATCAGTATATTTATTTCTTTGCATATTCTACACCCTTAATAATAATTGAAAAATAAATAACAATGTTTATACAAGTAATTATTTAAAAGGACATCATTAGACAGTCTCATTCAATGAACAGTTTTTCTCTTTGGCAACTGTGGAGGAGGCCAGGAATATCTCAGCCAGAGAACACAGATCTGATTGTTCTTCTTAGTACTTCCTCAACCCCCATGGCCATCTCCAAGTCCCTCAATAAAATGGCCATCCTTTTCCCACAACCCCTCCAAAACAAGAATCCTTTGTTCATGACTGTAGAAATGTTCATAAAGGTTGAGCAGCTGTAATTCTCTGCTAAACTAAGAGGAAACTGATTGCTTTGATTCAGTTCCTTTTTAAAAGCACCTTTTAATTTCATTCCTATTCTTTTTTCTCTCTTTCTTCCTAGTCAATAATTCCTTTTCTATTGATCAATTTCCTTCTCAACCACCTCCAAATTATACCTATTGTTAGTAAATTACAAAATTACTTTGTGCTGATATTTCAAAATTGTATGTTCTTTACACAGAGAAATGATACCTTCAAGGAGTTCTCCATTACATGTTTTGCCTTTCATGAGGACTCTCATCTTTAAGAAAAGCCCAGCTGGATCTAAATGTTCCTATTTTAAACAAAGAAATCACAATGATATTATAACTCTGGAATGCAAAAGACAATTTTCAAGTAATTGCCTGTTTTGTTCAACCTTTGCATGATGACTCAAAATCAAAGGGAATCAAAACCACAAAACATCATATAAATCATATAATAACATCTGTTCTACCCCCAAGGATATTTTCTGAAACTTTATTCAATCTCAATAAAATAATACAAGGAAAAGAGTATGCGAAACATTTCCATGGACTGACAAACATTTAATGGCAATGTAAATATTTAAATGGCAAATCTCACGCCATATTCTAAAGAAAACCTTAAATATCAGATTTATTTTCTACTGAGTTTTTTTTGCTACTTCTATTTTTCTTTTATTTTTGAGATTTATAATTACATTTCTCCTTTCACTTTCCTCCTTCCAAGCTCTCTAACATATACCTTCTCACTCTTTTCCAAATTCATTCTTTTTTCATTAATTTCATATATATATATGCATGTAACAATTTTATATAACTATATAATACATAGTTATATATTCCTAAATGTAACCTCAGTCTATATAATGTATTTGTATGTATGTTTTAATAATCATCCTTTTAAAGAATAGTAGAAAAAATACAAAATGTATTATTGTTTCTATAGGATATAGCTTTTATGTCTACCACTAATAACAATGTTGTCTGAGTGATATTTCCAAGTTATTATTAGCCAGCCCTAAGCCAATTGTAAATTCTTGCCTTTCTCTACTTTTGCCATCTTTACAACCACTGGCTAAACCTAAGAGAGTGGAGAGGGTAGGAGCTACTAAGAAATGTACAGCCTAGGCCCACAGAACAGAACTCTTCCCTCTACAATGACAATTAGCTTATAAATAAATACTGTAGTTACTGGATCCATATTATAAATACTTATCGCTAATCATTATTATATGATAACTTAAGAATGAAAAATTAGGCCGGGCGTTGGTGGCGCACGCCTTTAATCCCAGCACTCGGGAGGCAGAGCCAGGCGGATCTCTGTGAGTTCGAGGCCAGCCTGGGCTACCAAGTGAGCTCCAGGAAAGGCGCAAAGCTACACAGAGAAACCCTGTCTCGAAAAACCAAAAAAAAAAGAAAAATTAAGGAAAGTAACCACCGGTATATATGACACATATACAGAGAATAAACTAAAATAGTCAACTTGAACTCTGATTGATTACTGTGATTGGATTTCTGGTACTGTATCTTTCCACTCTGCCTCCTTTGAAGCTCAGTCTAACCTGGGACTTCATATCATCACATAATCTGATTTCCCACAGCTTCGAAAATAATGTAAACATTTCCTAGTGTGACATATACCATGTATATATACACGCTCATACCCAAGTATTTAAAGTATGTATGTATAGCTTCTAACATTGCAATTTGGATCTGAAATGTGAAACAAAAGCCCATGTTATTATATTAGAGTGTCCCCCGCTTATAGTGCTATTTGGAGGTGATAGCCCTTTAACAGGTAGAGCCTATGGGGAAAAGGGGAGAACAATACTGAAGGAGGGACTGGGGCTTCGGTGCCTCTAACACACACTGCCTTTCTCCTCCCTCTTCCTCCCCTCCCATATCCTGTTCCCGTCCTCTATTTCTCAGGTGCTATGAGCTGAGTGCTATGAGCTCCCACTCTGATGTCCTACCCTGTCACATGCCCAAAAGTAACGGGCTGCTTGTCCACAGTTGAAACTTCTTCAACTATAAGACTTACTAAATTTTCCTCTAAGTTGATTATCTCAAGCAGTCTTGCCCAACCTACACTCCATGGGGTACAGGTCCACACACGGCTGAGGACAGCTATGAATGCACCTCAAGACAAACTTGTAAACTTACTTAAAATGTGACATATTTATTTATATTTCGAGGACTGCTGGGTGGCACATAAACAAGAGAAGTAATTTCGTACAGTTCTGGGGACTAGGAACTCCAAGATGGCAGTACTAGCATTCACTGGTTAGGGTTTGTTTTTGTCAACTTGACACAAGCTAGAATAATCTGAGAAGAGGGACCCTCCACTGACAAAATGCCCCCATCAGACTGGTCTGCAGGTAATCCTGTAAGGCATTTTCTTCACTGATGACTGATGTGGAAGGGCCCAGGCATCTCAGGGAGGTGCCATCCATGAGCAGGTAGTCTTGGGATATATAAGAAAGCAAACTGAGCAAACCAAGAGGAGCAAGCCAGTAAGTCAGCAAGCATCCTTCCTCCATGGCATCTTCTTTTTCAGTTCCTGCCTCCAGATTCTTACCCTGCTTGAGTTCCTGCCTTGACTTCCCTTGATGATGAACTGAAATCTGTGAAGTGGAATAAGCCCTTTTCTCCCTACACTACTTTTGGTCATGGTGTTTATCACAGTAATAGAAACCTAACTAGGACACAGTAGATGCAGCATGTGGTAAAGTCCTGCTTCTGGAGGAACTACCTTCTTGCAACATGTGTCCATACATGGTAGAAGGGTCACTAAGGCTTCCTTAGGCCTTTTTTCCCCCAGAGCTGAGGATTAAACCCAGGGCCTTGAGCTTGCTAGGCAAGCGCTCTACCACTGAGCTAAATCCTCAACCCCAGGCCTTTTTTTTTTTTTTTTTAAAAAAAAAAAATAAGGCTGCTAATGACATTCAAGAGAAGTTCATTTTCAATCTAGTCACTTCCCAAAGTCCTAATATAATTCTGTCAGCTTGAAGGTTAAGATTTCAACATAAAAATTATAGAGGGACAGAAAAGTTCAGATCACAGCAACATTTTATTTTACCTTTATGTACTATAGAAGAGAGTGTAACAATCTACTGTGTTTTTTAAAGAGGCATACTAAAGCAAATGTCTAAATTGGATTTCAAGCTATGAATTAAAACTTTGAAAATTTTAAATTAATATTTAAAAGTAAATGTCTCATACCTTGTTTGCTAGGAGTACAGCAATGAGGGCCTTATTATAATATTCTTCATCATCACAAGCCAAATAAACAGTGGCTAGTAATCGCAGAGCTTTAGCCTATAATAAACAGAGAAGAGCTTCTATCTGAAGGATTAAACTACAACACAACAGCTGACTAGCATTTGCACAATGATGACGACATCTCAAACATAAGTTATTTTTTGTAATAGCACTGTCCATATATGACCACGTATTCTCATTGCACTAGTGTTACCAAAATACATCTCACTGCACTAGTGTATACCAAACATTGTCTAAAAATGATAGTATTATTTATACTTCTGACTTGTTTAAATTTAATATAACTGTTAAAATAATTATCTTTCTTTTCTTTTTGTGTTTTTTGTTTGTTTTTGTTTTGTTTATTTTATTTTTGATGGTAATGGTTTTTGTTTGTTTGTTTCTTTGAGTTGGGGGGGTAGTTTTTTGAGACAAGGTCTCACACTGTAGTTCCTGCTGGCCTAGAACTCTCTAGGATCTTCTTGGATACAAATGTCACTGTGTCCAGCTTAACACAATTTATTTTCTTAATGGCATCTTACCATTAAAGTACTTTATCATCCCCAATTTCAAATTCAACCTAGCTGCATTTTAAAATGAATGAAGTATCATTTAATTAATTCAATGTCTCCAGCTAGGACAGCATTGATAAAAGGAGTAATTGTGATCAATGGGAATGAGTTTGCAGATTCATAGGAAGAACTGGAAGAGAGGGAATAATAGATTGAATACATATACATTGTATGCATTTATGAATATTAAACAAAATATTAATAAACAAATGTTAAAACTAAGAGGTTTCAATAAGTGTGTCTGTCTCTAAGTCAAATAGGGATAGTAGGACAAGGCAAAGATGACCAATTAACTTTTTTAAAATGTTAAGCATATAGTTCCCTTCAAATCCAGAGGAATGATGTTTGGATTATCATTTCTCTTAATATTTAAATTCAAAAACTAAGATGGATCAAATAAGATGCATATAAAGTAATATCATAAATATTGTGAAACACTTCTGTAAGAATTTATAAGCTCCTATAGAGAAATTTTATGGAGCAAATATGGAATCTCTAAGAAATACTGTAGCTAGGGTTGGGGATTTAGCTCAGGGGTAGAGCGCTTGCCTAGCAAGCGCAAGGCCCTGAGTTCGGTCCTCAGTTCCAGAAAAAAAAAAAGAAATACTGTAGCTATTTCATTATAGCCAAAATATTCATTTGTTAGAAAGAACAGGAGAATAGATAAATCTCAGGATTTATATTTTAAAAATGAGCCAGACATCAACTAGTACATATTGGATAATTCCATTTATACAAAACTTAAGAATAGCCCAAGATATTCTACAATAAAAGTCAGAATGTCTTTAATCCCAGCACTCGGGAGGCAGAGGCAGGCGGATCTCTGTGAGTTCGAGGCCAGCCTGGGCTACCAAGTGAGCTCCAGGAAAGGTGCAAAGCTACGCAGAGAAACCCTGTCTCAAAAAAAAAACAAAAAAAAAAGTCAGAATGTTGGGTTTACCCCCCTTGGGAGAAGTGTGTATTAACTGGCACAGAAACAAAGAAGCTTCTCAGAGCGGTGACAGTTTCTGTATCCTGACCTACATTGTGTTTACAAGACTATTAAAAAAAATCAACCAACAAGCTGTGCACTTAAGATTTGTGGAATTTACCATCACTACCTTATACTTTAGTAAGTTATTCCTAGGATAAATGAAAAATAATTTCAAAATACTACCCCACCAAACTTTTCAATAGGAACATTCCTTTTTATAAATATTTTTATTTTATAATTAATTTAATTTTACATATCAGCCACAGATTCCCCCGTCCTCCATCCTCCCACCCCCCAGTCTTCCCCTCCCCAATCCACCCCCCATTCCCACCTCCTCCAGGGCAAGGTCTTCCCTGGGGAGTCAGCCCAGCCTGGCAGATTCAGTTGAGGCAGGTCCAAGCCCCTCCTCCCTGCACCAAGGCTGTGCAAAGTGTCTCATCATAGGCCATAGGTTCCAAAAAGTGAGCTCATGCACCAAGGACAGGTCCTGGCTCCACTGCCTGGGGGCCTCCTAAACAGTTCAAGCTAATCAACTGTCTCACTTATCCAGAGGGCCTGGTCCAGTACCATGGAGACTCCTCAGCTATTGGTTCACAGTTCATGTGTTTCCACTAGTTTGGCTATTTGTCTCTGTGCTTTTTCCAATCCTGGTCTTGATATCTCTTGCTCATACAATCCCTCCTCTCTCTCGCCGATTGGACTCCTGGAGCTCCACCTGGGGCTTGGCCGTGGATCTCTGCATCTGCTTCCATCAGTCACTGAATGAGAGTTCTATCATGACAGTTAGGGTGTTCGGCCCCCTGATCACCAGAGTAGGTCAGCTCAGGCACTCTCTCGACCATTGCCAGTAGTCTATAGTGGAGGTATCCTTGTGGATTTCTGGGGACCTCTCTAGCACTCTGCTTCTTCCTATTCCCATGTAGTCTTCATATATCATGGTGTCTTTTTCCTTGTTCTTCCACTTTGTTCCTGATCCAGCTGGGACCTCCCGCTCCCCTAAGCTCTCTTTCCCTGACCCTTGACCTCCATTACCCCCCTCACCCCCGGTTTGCTCATGTAGATCTCCTCCATTTCTCTGTTGTTGGGCGATCCCTGTGTCTTTCTTAGGGTCCTCTTTACTAGGTAGCCTCCCTAGAGTTGTGAGTTGCAGTCTGGTTATCCTTTGCTTTACATCTAATATCCACTTACGAGTGAGTACATACCACGTTTGTCTTTCTGAGTTTGGGTTACCTCACTCAGGATGATATTTTCTAGTTCCATCCATTTGCCTGCAAACCTCATGATGTCATTGTTTTTCTCTGCTGAGTAGTACTCCATTGTGTATATATACCACATTTTACATATCCATTCTTCAGTTGAAGGGCATCTAAGTTGTTTCCAGGTTCTGGCTATTACAAGATTAACTCAAAAAAATCAGTAGCCTTCCTATATACAAATGACAAATGGGCTGAGAAAGAAATCAGAGATACATCACCCTTTACAATAGCCACAAATGATACAAAATACCTTGAGGTAACTCTAACTAAACAAACGAAGGACCTGTATGACAAGAACTTTAAGTCACTGAAGAAATAAACTGAAGAAGATATCAGAAAATGGAAAGATCTCCCATGCTCATGGATAGGTAGGATTAACAGTAAAAATGGCAGTCTTACCAAAAGCAATCTACAGATTCAATGCAATCCCCATCAAAATACCAACACAATTCTTCACAGATCTGGAAAGAACAATACTCAACTTCCTATGGAAAAACAAAAAACCCAGGAGAGCCAAAAGAATCCTGTACAATAAAACAACCTCTGGAGGCATCACGATCCCTGACTTCAAGCTCTACTATAGAGCTACAGTAATAAAAACAGCTTGGTACTAGCATAAAAACCAACATGTGGACCAATGGAACTTAACTGAAGACCCTGACATTAATCCACACACCTATGAACTTATGATTTTTTACAAAGAAACCAAAACTGTACAATGGAAAAAAGAAAGCATCTTCAACAAATGGTGCTGGCATAACTGGATGTCAACATGTAGAAGACTGCAAATAGATATATATCTGTCACCGTGCACAAAACTTAAGTCCAAGTGGATCAAAGACCTCAACATAAATCCAGTTACTCTGAACCTTCTAGAAAAGAAAGTAGGAAGTAGTCTTGAACGCATTGGCACCAGAGATCACTTCCTAAATATAACACCAGTAGCACAGACACTGAGAGAAACAATTAATAAATGGGATCTCTTGAAACTGAGAAGCTTTTGTAGGGCAAAAGACACAGTCATTAAGACAAAACGACAGCCTACAGCATGGGGTGTCACAAAGATATTCACCAACCCCACATCTGACAGAGGACTGATATATAAAGAACTCAAGAAATCAGACATCAAAATACCCAACAGTCCAATTTTAAAAATGGTCTATAGAGCTAAACAGAGAATTCTTAACAGAAGGTTGTTCTCTACAAACTGAAGACAACACCTATACAACTCATGGAACATGAAGAAGTTGAACAGGTGCTTACGTAGCGCCTTCACTCCTACTGACTAGTTTTCATGGTACTAGAAGGTACCTGCATGCTACCAGAGGAGAAAGGTAAACACCAACCCAGCTACAATCTCTTCAATCTCCAATGGTGACCACTTTGCATGATCTGCTGGTGCAATAGTGGCACAAACTTTGAACAACAAACCACTATCTGATTGGATTTAAAGGCCCACTTTACAAGATGTAACCTAGGCCTGACATTGAACCTAGACAGGCCCTAGCAATAAAATGACACTTAACGACATTCTGCTAAACCCATAGATCAGTGCCTTGCTCAGCCATTATCAGAGAAGCATCCTCTTTCAGTAGATACCAACTAACACAGAGACCCACACTGGACAATGTGCAGAGAGTGAGAGAGCTTGGAACACTCAATTCTAAATGAGATATCTTCATCAAAACCCTCCCCTCAGAGATCACAGACCTATGAGGAAAAGGAAACAGAAAGATCCTAAGAGCCAGAAGTTATAGATGACTCCAAGCAAACAGTGTCTTCCAGACACAACAGGATTGATACACATATGGACTCACAAAGACTATGGCAGCATGAACAGGGCCTGCACAGGTTCAAGTCAGACAGGGTCCAGTGCTGAGAAGGGGAAGTGGACATGGGCTCTCATCCCTAACCAAGGAGCCATCTACAGTTGATGCCCACTTGCAAAGGAAAAATTAGTTTTATCAATGGAGTCTCACTGGGGATATTAACCACACTTCAGGGTAGGTCCCATGACCAGATAACCCAAAATGAAGTCAATGATATATTTGTAAATGTTTTGTCTCATCACTTTGGGCATTTTTTGTATTACTGGTCTTTTACTTATATATTATGCTTCCTGTTTGTCTGCTAATGAGAGAGAGAAAGATGATGTAAAGTTGGGGGAGGGGAGGAGTTGAAGGAGGGGAAACCATGATCAGAATGTATTGTATAAAAAAAATCTTTTCAATAATGTTGTGGGCCGCAGGAATATATCATAAGAACTCAGCTGGTTATGGCAAAGTCACTACCTGGAGGAATCAGGGAATTCCTCCAGAGGAAGCCAAATCCCAAGGAGTTTTTGGTGTTACTTGGCTTGTTATATATCAGCTGTCTTCTGTTATGAAAATCATGTGTGCCTTCATAGTTTTTCCAATTGACTTTCCCCTAAGAAGGACTAACAGTGTAGACTGATCACTCTCTGGACATACACATTCCAGGTATTTGGAGAACAGCCTCAGGGAAGGCTTCCCTGGAATCAGATTATCTATCTCCCTTGGCCACTTTCAAGGACTACAGGAAACACCACCCAGGTGGGTGCCCATTGTTAGTCCACCTGGGACTAACAATGGTAACAGCCCACATGCAAGTCTCCTGACTTACGGTAAATTCCACAAGGGGACGCGGCCTAGGAGAGGTGGACGTTAATAGCTTTACACAATTTAGCTCGGACCCTCCCTTTTATATACCAGAACTTCCAGGGCACAAGGGGAGAAGAGAGAAGAGAATGGAAGAACTAGATGGGTAAGAACTTTAGAGGAACGAACTGAGATGGGGAAGAACTAGATTGAAGGGCTAAAAGAGAGGACTAGAGGAACGAGATGGAAGATGAGGAAGAGCCAGATGAGAGAGAAGGAGACAGGAGAGGAGCTGATAGGGGAAAGAACTAGATAGATGAGAACCTAGAAGGGACAGAACTAGATGAAGGAATTAAGATAGAACCTAGAGGGAACAGTAGATAAATATAGAGAAATCAGGCAAGAAAGGAGCTAGACATGAGAACTATCACAGAATAATAAAGTGTATGAACTAAGGAGTTTCGTGTACATAGATTCATTTCTTCCCATTAAAGATTAATTATCAGCTGGTTGTAGATTCTTCCCGGACCCTGGGAGGGGACTATCGAGGGGCTGGACCCCCATAGTCCCCGATACAATAATTAAAAAAAGAAATGTTCCCCTACAAGCTCACATATTTTGCATATTTGGTTCCCAGTTGGTGGTACTTTTTGAGAATGTTATGAAATCTTTAAGAGGTTGAGCCTTGCTGGAGGTGGTGGGCTTTGGGAGTTGACAGCCTTGCCTCACTTCCAACTTGTGTGTCCTCTCCCTGCTTTGTGCTTATGGTTGAAGATGTTATCTCTCAGTTTTCTGTTTTGGCCACATGCTGCCATGCCCCACTCTGCCATTACGGACTCTTCCCCTGAAGCTGTGAGCCCAAATAAATCCCTTCTTCAATGAGTTGCTTCTGGTCATGGTATTTCATCACAGCAACAGAAAAGGAACTAATATACCAAGAATGTTCTATCTTGGTGGTTTAAGGAAAACAATTAAAATTTAAACTATACAATAATAAAAGCTATAATTTACAAAGTAAAACAATGTTCAAAATGCTTTATATATACTAATTCACAAGTAGATTATAAATTTATGGGGAATATTATATTGCTATATAAATCTTACAGAAATTAATTCACTAAAATGTTAAATGATATGCCCAATAGATAATCTACTCACCAATTAGGGATCGTATATCACAACTTTATAATAGCATAAACTATATTTCTTTAACCTACTTCTCTAATATTTAATGATCCTTACCAGCATTTCTGGTTCAACAGAATCCTTATCCATCTTCCCAATTTCATAGCTTTGGCTATCATTAAAAAAGAAAAATATATGTATACATAGTCATGTCAAATATATACATATATATATAAACAGGTTATATATTACTAAGAAGATATAGTATAATCATATTTTATTCCAATTTTTCTATTTTGCATGACAACAGATTAGTCAATAATGCATAAAGGTCAATTTTATAAAGCAATAGTTTGTAACTGTAGAAAACCAAATTTTCTGAGGAAATAACCAACAAATCAACATTTGAATTATAGTCATGCTCTTCTATTTAGATATATATACTGTCCTGGTTAGTTTTTTTTTGTCACCTTAATACAAGTTAGTCAGTCATTTGAGAAAATGCCACTACCTATGGACAAACTTAGGAAGGCATTTTCTTGATTAATGATTTATGTAGGACTCAGCCCACTGGGGGTGGTGCCACCCCTAAGCAGGTGGTCCTGCTTTATATAATAAAGGAGACTGAAAAGCCATGGGGAGCAAGCCAGTAAACAGCATTCCTTCATGGTTTCTGCTTTAGTTCCTGCCTATAGGTTCCTGCCTTGAGCTCCTGCCCTGACTGCCTTCAGTGATGAAGTGTGACCTGAGAGTTGTAAGAAATAAACCCTTTCTTTCTTCCCCAAGTTGCTTTTAGTCATGGTGTCTTATCACAGCAAAAGAAACCATAACTAAGGCATATGTATATATTTTTATATACTACATTAAAGTAGTTTACATATGTATATAAGCTTTTACTTAACAAAATTTTACGGCTGGTGTGTGTGTGCGCGCGTGCGTGCGTGTGTGTGTGTGTGTGTGTGTGTGTGTGTGTGTGTGTATCAAGTATTTTTTCACAAGAGCAAATACATTAATGATATTCATTAATGTACTGGGTGGTTTTGTGTGTCACCTTGACACAAGCTAGAGTCATCAGGGAGGAAAGAGCCTCTGCTGAGGAAATGCCTCCTTGAGATCCAGCTCTAAGGCATTTTCTCATTTAGTGATCAATGGGGGAGGGCCTAGCCCATGGTAGGTGATACCATCCCTGGGCTGCTGGTCCTGGGTCCTATAAGAAGAAGGTGGGCTGAGCAAGCCAGGGGAAGCAAGCCAGTAAGCAGCTCCCCTCCATGGCCTCTGCATCAGCTCCTGTCTCCAGGATCCTGCCCTGCTTGAGTTCCTGTTCTGACATTCTTCAGTGATGAACAGCAATGCTGAAATGTAAGTCAAGTAAACCCTTTCCTCCCCAGCGTGTCTTTTGGTCATGGTGTTTTGTCTCAGCAATAGAAACCCTACCTAAGACAATTAAGCATCACACTATGTTCTATAAAGCACTATCAGTTCTACCTTTGCAGCTGAGTAAACCAAAAACAGTAGGGAATAGCTTTTAATATAGCCTAGATTTGTATTCAGAATGAATGAAGTGACTGGAAATAGAAATTCGACTTTTGGGTTTCTTCATTATTAAATTATATTATCTATGGGACACCATGATAACCATAAATAATATACTAATAAGTCTCAGGGCTTCAAATTCTGAAAATGAAAAAAGGAAAACAAAGATCATTCACCATAATATTTGTATTCCAAATGAGTATGCCAATAAGTCACGGTTAAATGAACAAAATTGAAGACTGTCTTAATTATGGTTACTATTGTTGTGATGAAACATCATGACCAAAATTAACTTGGAAAGGAAAGGGTTTATTTCACTCAGTTACACAAAATGGTTCATTACCAAAAGCAGTAAAGGCAGGAACTCAGACAAGGCAGGATCCTGGAGGCAGGAGTTAATGCAGAGGCCATAGAGGAGAGCTGCTTGCTGGCTTGCTTCCTCTGGCTTGCTCAGCCTGCTTGCTTACAGAACCCAGAACCAGCAGCCCGGGGTGGGCCCCACCATGGTCTCTGCCCTCCCACATTGATCACTAATTAAGAAAATGCCCCACAAGCCTTCCTACAGACAGATGTCTTTGGAGGCATTTTCTTAACTGAGGTTCTCTCAGATGACTCTGGCTTGTGTCAAGTTGAAATAAAACTAGCCAGCACAAAACAATACTGTTACTGGAGTTTTTAGGGCACAAAATCTGGGTGGTAACAGCCCTAACAAACTCGTTCATCCATGCATTGTCAATATGCTAATTAAAGAGATAAGTTCTAGTGAAAGGCCAAGAAAGGGAATTTATTTTATGTGGCCACACTGGGAAGAAGGACAAGTACAGTCCAGTGATCTCCTCCAAGTTTATCTTTGGGGGTAATGACATGATGTTTGGGTTTAAATAGAGGGCAAGAGGTATGCATAAATGAACTGTCACAGTTAAAGTGTGATCACACACACACACACACACACACACACACACACACACACACACACACCCATCATTGTCTCAAATCCAGTTTGATAAGTTATCAGTTCTACATGAAATCTCTTCCTAAGGGCAAGTTCCTCCTCTGGCTGACACCAGGCTTCAGCCTTATCCTTCTTCCAGCTTGAGATTCCTGGTAAAAATGCCAAGTTTGGGGAGAAATAATTGAGTAGTTTGATAGCTAAATAAGGGGACAGAAAAAGCCTTTCTTTAGAATATTTTCACTCCAGCCAGAGAGTTACAATATTTTGAAACATAAAAACTTTTAAAATATACAGACCCAAGACCAGAAGTGCAGCAGGCACATGACTATATAATTCAGCACTTGGGAGGTGGAGTCAGAAGGATAAGGAGTTAAAGGCCAGTTACAGCTACATGAGACTCTATCTCAGCAAACAAAAACTAGACTACATGATGAATTCAAGACCAGCTTGGCCTACATAATGAGACCTTGTCCTAAAGTGGAGAAAAAGGCTGTATGTGCCAGGACGTGTCTGTAATCCCAGTAATTAGTAAGTAGAAGCAGGACGGTGGGTTCAAGACCAACCTGGACTATAAAGTTAGATTTCATCTAAAAAAGAAAAAGAATCCACAAATGAGATAGTTGAGTAATTAGCATGCTAGTAAAGATATAATTCTTGCCTAGTACTAGTAACTGTCAGTCCTATTTAATAGAGATATATTCTAGAACATTAACAAGGTCTAGTCAAAAATAACAATGACAGGGTGGGATTGCAACCATCCTGGCAGGGATGAAGAGACTCTAAAGAGACAAAGGACTCAGAAGTTCCAGGGTAGCTCTTATGGCTGTTGACTGTCTAGGAGCCTAGCCTCTGGAATTATGGACACCTTAACTTTGTTAAGTTTGTTAAGTTATGGAGTTATGAAATGAGAGACCTCCATCACAGGCAAGAATAACTGTTCATGTTTCCTGCTACCTGCTCTAGTCAAGTGGCACAGTGGTTCTACCCAGTGGAAACGGGAAGCAGTAAAGAAGTTCTTTGCATTTCTTCCCAGGGGAAGTGATTTTATTTGGACAGAGACCAGAGGTGGTAAATACAAGGAGGCTATTTGCTCATGATAGCAGTAACAAGTGAAACATGCAAAAGGTTAGCATAAAGAAGCAAGGAAAAAATAGACAAGAACAACATCTTTGGATCACAATTATCTTGGAGGGTTCAAGAAAACTAAACCCATATATGAGGCTGCATCCACAGAGGCCCAACCAAAGGCAGTAGTAAGACAGACTAGAAAGCATTACTTAAGGCATACACAGATCCATCAGCAAAGAATATTCAGCCAAAGTGGCTCAAGAGCTTAGGCAGAATTTGACCAAATACCAAATGAAAATTACACTAGGATAAAGAGTGGCTGTCAGAAAGGTAAACTTAAAAATCAAATCAACCTCCTACTTGGGGTTTGAGAGAGATGTGTTTGCCTAAGATTCTCTTCTCTCACAAGCAGAAAGATAATCTATGAATTACTAGTCTCTATCTGACTGCAGAGCAAAACAATAAATTTCTTAACTGTGAAAATACTCTCTAAACAAATAAAAAGAAAACTCTGAGAAGGAGCCACTAGAGGCCACAAATTATGAGGAAAGTAACTTTACCAAGCTAGTCCAGTCAGATGACTAAATGAATAATAAAAATATTAAGCTCCAAATGAGAAGCAACAGCATGTAGGCATTCTACAATGTACCTTCCAAAATATTACAGAACAGGACAATATGAGAAATATAGAAGAAAAAATCAAGGTATAAGAACTTCCTCTCAAAGGTTCAAATGTTGCATTTAGCCTTCAAAACCAAAACTACAATTATAAATATGTTCAAGTAATAAGGAAAATCATGTTTAAAGAATTAAAGGAAAGTATCAAAACAATGAATTAAACGAAGCTTGAATCTGTCTCCTAAAGAAAATACACAAAGGGCATCTGCCCTTTAACTATCAAAGCAATAAGCCCAGGGGAAAAGACTACTGCCAGCCCTAGAACTAGTGGCTATCTTCCATCTACTGTCCTGTAAGACCCCTAGGACTCCTTCAAAAGTGGAGGATCTTGGTTCTTTGAAAAGATGAACAAGATTGACAATCCCATAGCCAAATTAACCAAAAGAAAGCCAAAAATACACAGAATAATATTATTAAATAGATGTTATAACAGATTACAATGAAATCCAGAGAATCCTTAGGAAATAGTTTGAAAACATATTCCAAATACCTAGGAAATATAGAATAGATAAATCCCAAACATATGATCTACAAAAGTTAAACGAAAGAGATATAAAAAACAACTTGAATCTGTAACAAGCAATGAAACTGAAATAATTATAAAAAGTATACTCAAAAAGAGAAGCCTAGACAGACTCACTGATGAATCTTACCAACCCATTAAGGAAGAACTAAGACCAACACTCACTCCTCAAAATGTTTGTCAACTTGACTACATCTGGAATTAACTAAACCCCAAGCTGTTGGACATATCTATGAGGGATTTTCTTAATTATATTACTGAGGTGGGAAGATCCACCCTAAATCTGGGCCACACCTTCTGGTGGTAGCCAATGTAAAAAGGACATGGAGAAAGGGAGATTTTCTTTTTGCCTGATTGCCCTCACTCTCACTGGCAAATTCATCTATCCTGTTGCTGAGACTTTCCTTCACTGGTATTAAAAACAACTTTCCCAGGATTTCAATGTAAACTGAAGACTAACAGCTCTCTAGGAATCCTCTGGAACTCTAGCACTAGAATGGAACTGCTGATACATCTAGCCTTAAGGACTAAGCAACTTTCAGATTCTTGGCCTTTCTATCATCGAGAAAAGTACTATTGGACTACCTTGATCACAGCCTGTAAGCCAATATAGTAAGTCCCCCTTACACACATATTCATTCCATCAGTTCTGTTCCTTTAGAGAACCCTAACACACTGGTCCACAAAATGGAAAGGAAAGGAACACAAAGAAACTCATTCTACACATACCAAATACAATGACATGATCCCCTACTTAAAAGACCCTGATGACTGTACCAGAAAACGTCACTGTTTGTTAGAACATGGTCCAAGAATGGAGTCCTGTGAGGAGATATCTGAGTGCTTATGAAAAAAACTCCAAGAAATGAAGACAAGAGTCTTGTGACCTCCGTTTCTTCAAAAACATGAAATTGTTCTTGGAATGTGCTTTTGTGACCCTCCCAGGTATAGCAGATAGGACTGAGTTTACTTCAGATTATTCATTACAACTGGCGATTGTTATTTGTTTATATGCCACATGGTTTTGCCACATGCAGCTTCTCAGTTGCCACCCTTGTGATTAGACACTTTACTCGTGTGACTCCTCTTAACCCTCAGAGTATAAACTGTCTGATGCTCTGAATAAAGTTGACTATTGCACTGGGCTTTAGTCCACCTCATTTATCAGCTCCATTCTCCCAGCTTCCACCACCTCTAGAACAGTGACACTCTATGATGTGATTAATAGTTTCTTCAAGGTAACAGGATTCAAAATCAACATACAGAAAAAAGTAGTCTTTCCTTATACCAATAATAAATTTGTCAAGGAAGAAATCACAAAAAGTCTTGTTTATAGTACTTTCATGTAAAATAAAATACCTGGAAATAAATCTAACCAAAGAGGCGATTTTAATAAACTTATCCAAAACATACATTGAGGAAGAAAAGTTAGCATCTTCAATATGTGGTACTGGTAAAACTTGATAGCTACATATAGATGGGTGAAACTATATCCAAACTTCTCATCCTGAACAACAAAAAAAAGAATACTTAAATGGATCAAGGACCTGAAGTTAAGACCTAAAACCTTAGAACTGCTAAAAAAAAAAAAAAAAAAAAAAAAAAAAAAAAAAAAAAAAAAAAACCAGAAGTAAAAACATTTCAAGGTATAGGGATAGGCAGAGACTCTAAAAAAGATTCCAATAGCATCCCAAATAATTAACAAATGGGACTGCAGGGAATTATGTAGTTTCTATACTGCAAAGGAAACAATCACCAAAGTGAAGAGACAATCTATAAGATGGAAAAAAAAACTTTGTTATACAAATATGCCACACAGGAAATTAACATCTAGAGTGTATAAAGAAATGCAAAAATTAAACATCAAAAATAAATTAAAAAATGGGCTAACAAATTGAACAAAGAATTCTCAAAAGAAGAAATACAAAGGGCTAATAAATACCTAAAAAAGTGTTTGACAATCAAGAAACAGGGGAAAGCTTTTTTATGCCATCTTTCTAGGCCATCAACACGGTGCACATAAATGTCCTGGCCTATGCCCTTATGGTGGCTTGCATAATAATGGCCCCCATTTGAATATTTAGTCATCAAGGAGTAGCACTACTTTGGAGAGATTAGGAGGTATGGCCTTGTTGGAGGAGGTGTGTCACTGGGTGGTGGGCTTTGAGGTTTCAGAAGCTCAAGCCAGGCCCAGGGTTTTTTTCTTCTTCCTGCTGCCTGCAGAACAGAATGTAGAACTCTCAGCTACTTCTCCAACACCATGTCTACCTACATGCCACCATGCTCCCTGCCATGACAAAAAACTAGACTTCTAAAACTGTAAGCAAGCCCCAATTAAATGCTTTCTTTTATAAGAGTTACATGACCATGGTGTCTCTTCATAACAATAGAATACTGACTAAAACAGCTCTCAAGAGTGTGAAATAAAGCATAGTTATATTGGCGAATTTGAAATCACTGATTATCACAGAGCTGGGAAAATTACTGTGAACCTCACAAGCAGGTCCACCAACTGTGGAGTGATCAGCCCCAGATTTGATGTGCAGCTCAAAGACCGAGAAAGATAGAAAAAAAAATTCTGCTTCCATCCCAGTCTGGCTTCATTGTACTGACAACTTCAGTGAGCATCATGAACATGAAGATCACAATGAAAATATAAGAGGGAAAACTCTGGGATTTTTTAAATCTAGAGGTATAAAACATATATAAATAAAAAGCCTCAGTCGGGGGAAAAACAGAAGGATGAAAGCATGCTAATCCTCAGATTGCTTTTGCTGTTTAACTGGACCAGGATTCCTTGCCCAGGGAATAGTCCCCCTCAAAATTAAGATAGGTCCTGCCACCTCAATTAATGCATAAGTATGCACAGAGGCCCATCTCCTAAGAGGTTATAGATTTTATCAAGTCAAAAATTAACACTAACCAGAGGGATGGGGTAAGGCAGTGGGGAAAGGAGATGAGTAAGAACAAAGTATAATGAAACATATGTATGAAATGCCATAATAATAATAAAATTCATCACTGTATACTGCTGATTTAAATAAGTAATAACAACAAAAGAGATAGTAAAGGAGCAAAAGAGAGAAAGGGAATCATGAGACATATAGAAAAGAACAGAGAAAGCATAGATCTACCAATATTAATAAATTTCAAAAGTATTAAGAGGTTGAAAGTACTGTTTCTCTATATCCCCATGATATCTCCCTCTATCATGGTATCTCTTTCATTGCTTCCCCCTCCATCCCTGTTCCAGCTCAACCATCCCATTCCCTTTTGTTCTCATCCCCTATCCCCTACCCTCCATTGCCCTCCCTCATCCCCAGTTTACTCATGGAGATCTCATCTATTGCCCCTTCCCAGGGCGATCCCTCTTTGGGTCCTCCTTGTTAGCTAGCTTCTCTGGAGCTGTGGATTGTAGTCTGGTTATCCTTTGCTTTACATCTAGTATCCACTTATGAGTGAGTACATACCATATTTGTCCTTCTGAGTCTGGGTTACCTCACTCAGGATGATTTTTTTCTAGTCCCATTCATTTGCCTGCAAATTTCATGCTTTCATTGTTTTTCTCTGCTGAGTAGTATTCCATTGTGTATATGTACCACATTTTCTTTATCCAGTCTTCAGTTGAGGGGCATCTAGGTTGTTTCTGGGTTCTGGCTATTACAAATAATGCTGCTATGAACATAGTTGAGCATGTGTCCTAATGGTATGATTGAGCATTCCTTGGGCATATGCCCAAGAGTGGTATAGCTGGGTCTCAAGGTAGATTGATTACCAGTTTTCTAAGAAACCACCATACTGATTTCCAAAGTTGCCATACCAGTTTGCATTCCCACCAACAGTGGATGAGTGTCCCCCTTGCTCCACATCCTCTCCAACATTAAACTGCCTGCAGTGCTTTTGATCTTAGCCATTCTGACAGGTGTAATAATTGCCAGGAATCCCCAAGGATGACCCCAGCTTGGACTACTAGAAATAGTGGAGAGGGTGCCTGAACTGAACTGGCTTGCCCCAGTGATCAGACCGGTGAATATCCTAACTGTTATCACAGAGCTCTTCTCCAATGACTGATGGAAGCAGATGCAGAGATCCACAACCAAACACCAGGCAGAGCTCCAGGAGTCCAGTCAAAGAGAGAGAAGAGGGAATCTATGAGCAAGTGCATCAGGATCATGGTGGGGAAACCTGCATGGGACTGGACTAGGCCCTCTGCATAAGTGAGACAGCTGTGTAGCTTGATCTGCTTGGGGGGCCCCTGGTGGTAAGATCAGAATCCATCTGGTGCATGAGGGGCTTTGTGGAGCCCACTACCTATGATGGGACACCTCATGAAGCCTTGAGATGGGAAAGGGCTTGGATTTGCCTCTACTGGATGTGCCTCCCCATGGGAGGCCTTGCCTTCTTGTGGAGGGGAGTGAGGGGTGAGTTGGGAGGGGGAGGGTAGGGGGTGGGAATAGGGAAGAGGGGGATCTTTGATTGGTGTGTAAAATGAATGAAAATTTTCTTAATAAAAAATTAAAAGAAGAGGGGGAAAAAAGAGGTGGGATAATGCTCCTGTACACTGTAAAGATTTGTCACTTCTATTGGTTTAATAAAACGCTGATTGGCCAGTAGCCAGGCAGGAAGTATAGGCAGGGTGACCAGACTAGGAGAAGGCTGGGAAGAGGAAAGAGAGAGACCGAGTCACCAGCCAGATGCAGAGACGTAAGATGAGAATGTTGGACTGAGAAAAGGTACCAAGCCATGTGACTAAACATAGACAAGAATTATGGGTTAATTTAACTGTAACAGCCAGTTAGTTATAAGTCTGAACAATAGGCCAAACAGTATGTAATTAATATAAGCCTCTGTGTATTTATTTGGAACTAAACGGCTGCTGCCTGGGTGGGACAAGGTGGGACTGAGAAACTTCTATCTACAGTAAAGGGATAGAACAAAATATAACAAAAAACAACCATAAGAAAACTTGAATGGCTGTGGTAATATAAAACAGACTTCAAAACAAAAAAAATTAATTATCTAGAGATAAAGAAGAGTATTTAGAACTAGGCATGGTGGTGCACACCCTTAATTCCAACACTTGGGAGGTGGAGAAAAATCAGGAGTTCAAGGCTATCCTCCACTATACAATTTTATTGTATTATTTAATCTATCTATATTTAATGGACCCCTGGGTTACATGAGACCCTGTTTCAAAAAATGAAACAAAACAAAGGGGAGAGATTTTACAGCAAGTATACATCACAAAAATACATGAAAGAAAATTTGAAAAATTGAAGGCAAAAGCACATTACTCAACAATAATTGGGAACTTCAATACTCTTCTTTCAATAATGGATAGAAGTAAGTATAATTGACAACATATACAAAAGACTTAACAACACTATAAACCTACTAAACCCTAAAATCCATTTATAGCACAGACCACTAACATTCTTTTCAAATATACATAGAAGGTACATCAGAACAGAACATATGCTGGCCACACAAAATCACATTAGATTTAAGAGACTTGTAATCATAAAATATATTCTTTCAACATGGAATTAAGTTTAAGACCAACTACACAAGGAAACTTAGTGAACTAGTAAATGTGAAAATTAAACAATATACAGATGAAAAACCAATGGTTCAATTAATAAAATTAGAAGAGGAATTAGAAAAATACCTTGAGTTGATTAGGTAAAAACATAAAAAACAAAACTTATGGGACATAGCTAAAGCAATGCTTTCAGTAAAATGTATAGATAGACACTCCAATACTTAGAAAAGAATAAAAGTATCAAGTCAATATGCAAATAATCTACCCAAGGACAAGGAAGAAAGAGGAGCATCTAAAGTGTAGAAGAAAAGAAATAAAAAAGATTAGCATGGAAATAAAATAAAAATTGAAAAACAATGGGGATAATTAAGAAACCCAAAATCTGGTGCTTTCAAAAGCAAAGGGCAAAGCTGTTAGCTTTATTGACAAGGAAAATGAGCAAGAAGTTTTCAATTATTAAAATTAGGAATGAAGGAACAGACACTATTGACACTTGGAGAAAGATTATCCCTAGAAAATTAAAGATCTAACACCTGAGCTGTGTACCCTTGAATAAATATCTTACTCTTGGAACATTTCTATTTCCTGAGCTATACAGAATTAAAGTTGTCGAGATCATTCATTTTCAAACATTTTACAAACAAGCAAATCATTTTTTCAAAAAAATCTTACAAGAAAATATCAAGAAACTAATTTAAAGTATAACTTATAGACTGTGTTTTCCTGGCAGGATCCAAAAACACTACAGAAAACACTTTCTAAATTCCTAAAGTAGACAATTCATAAGATTTCTTCTAGGTCTAAATTAATATCTATATTAAATTGCATTCTATTTTGAAATTCTTATTGCATGATTTGTAATTCCACTAGATGGTGCTAATATGTTTCATTTTCTCCTAAAATCAGTTTGTATATGATTGTTTTCAGAATTAATAATTTGTCATGGTACATAGATAAGTCCTTAATCTTTTCAATACGTTTTTCATTTTTTTCTTTGAGAATTTCATACATGCATACAATATGCTTTGATTATATTCACCCTTCACTCTCCCTGACTTTTCCCAGATCTTTCCCTCATATCTCCTTGCCTCATAGCTCATATTTCCTTCTTAAATATGCATGTGTGTGGATGCATATAAAATGTTAGGTTTCTATATGACTTTTCAAACATCCTTACTGTTAGTTATTTTTGACACCCTCCTAGCCCTTCCTCTGCCCTATGCTCCCATCTCCTTTCCTACTTAAAACCCCTACCCCATTATTCCTTTCCCCCTTTATACAACCTATGTTCTACGAAAGTCTGCTAAAGAAAATTGGGAAATAATATATGAACAAAATGAGTTCAACAAAGAGAAGCCACATAAAAGAAAAATAAAATAAATCTGAAACTAAAAACAAAATTATTAAATTGAAAAAATCCACAGGAAGTTTAACAGCAGACTTTTTAATATTTTATTTTGTAAAGTTTACTATTTAAAAAACTTGGAAATAAAATAAACATCACATGCCAAAATTAATCAGACCTAAAGTCTATACATCTAATGAACTTCTGTATAGTTAGAATTCTGAAGCTGTGGAGTTTCACAATGGATTTTATACTTTCACCATCAAATATATTTTTATGCACTTATCTACCACCAAAAATGAAAAATCCACTTAAGTCCAAGTGGATCAAAGACCTCAACATAAATCCAGCTACTCTGAAAATTCTAGAAGAGAAAATAGGAAGTAGTCTTGAACGCATTGGCATAGGAGATCACTTCCTAAATATAACACCAGTAGCTCAGACACTGAAAGAAACAATCAATCAATGGGACCTCTTGAAACTGAGAAGATTTTGTAGAGCAAAGAATATGGTCAACAAGGCAAATCGACAGCCTACAGAATGGGAAAAGGTCTTCACCAACCCCACATCTGACAGAGGACTGATATCCAGAATATATAAGGAACTCAAGAAATTAGACATCAAAATGCCCAACAGTCCAATTAAGAAATGGGCTATAGAACTAAACAGAGAATTCTCAACAGAGGAAACTCAAATGGCTGAAAGACATTTAAGGAATTGCTCAACATCCCTAATTATCAGGGAAATGCAAATCAAAACAACTCTGAGATACCACCTT
This sequence comes from Peromyscus maniculatus bairdii, assembly GCF_049852395.1. Classification (NCBI taxonomy): domain Eukaryota; kingdom Metazoa; phylum Chordata; class Mammalia; order Rodentia; family Cricetidae; genus Peromyscus; species Peromyscus maniculatus. The sequence continues at coordinate 84,809,049 of NC_134875.1, read as the reverse complement.
ATGCCTGTCAGAATGGCTAAGATCAAAAACACTGAAGACACCTTATGCTGGAGAGGATGTGGAGCTAGGGGAACTCTCCTCCACTGCTGGTGAGAATGCAAGCTTGTACAACCACTTTGGAAATCAATATGGTGCTTTCTTAGAAAATTGGGAATCAATCTCCCCCAAGATCCAACTATACCACTCTTGGGCATATACCCAAAGAATGTTCAATCATACCACAAGGGCACTTGCTCAGCTATGTTCATATCAGCATTGTTTGTAATAGCCAGAACCTGGAAACAACCTAGATGCCCTTCAACTGAAGGATGGATAAATAAAATGTGGTACATATACACAATGGAATACTACTCAGCAGAGAAAAACAATGACATCATGAGGTTTGCAGGCAAATGGATGGATCTAGAAAAAAATCATTCTGAGTGAGGTAACCCAGACTCAGAAAGACAAATATGTTATGTACTCACTCATAGGAGGATACTAGATGTGGAACAAGGATGACTAGACTGCTACTCACAACACCAGGGAGGCTACCTGGAAAATAGGACCCCAAGAAAGACACGGGGATCGCCCAATGACAGAGAAATGGATGAGATATACATGAGCAACCTGGACGTGAGTGGGGGTGATGAAGGGCAAGGATCAAGGGAAAGAAAGCTAGGGGGAGCGGGAGATCGCAGTTGGATCAAGAACAGAGAGCGAGAACAAGACCATGGTAAATGAAGACCACATGAGAATAGGAAGAAGCAAAGTGCTAGAGAGGCCCACAGAAATCCATGACTGCTGGCAATGGTCGAGAGACAGCCCGAACTGACCTACTTTGGTGATAGGATGGCTAAATACCCTAATTGTTGTGCTAGAAACCCCATCCAAGGACAGAGGGATCTGGATGCAGAGACCCACGGCCAGGCCCTGGGTGGAGCTCCGGGAGTCCACTTGGCGAGAAAGAGGAGGGTTTATATGAGCAAGAATTGTTGAAACCAAGGTTGGATAAAGCACAGGGACAAATAGCCAAATGAATGGAAACACATGAACTATGAACCAATGGCTGAGGGGCCCCCATCTGGATCAGGCCCTCTGAATGGGTGAGACAGTTGATTAGCTTGATCTGTTGGGGAGGCATCCAGGCAGTGGGACTGGGTCCCGTGCTCAGTGCATGAGTTGGCTGTTTGAAACCGGGGGCTTATGCAGGGACACTTGGCTCAGCCTGGGAGGAGGGGACTGGACCTGCCTGGACTGAGTCTACCAGGTTGATCTCAATCCTCAGGGGAGTCTTTGCCCTAGAGGAGATGGGAATGGGGGGATGGGCTAGGGGGAAAGCGGGGGTGGGGGGGGGCTGGAGGGGGGAGAACAAGGGAATCCGTGGCTGACATGTAGAATTAAATTATATTGTAAAATAAAAATAAATAAATAATGAAAAATCCATGACATAAAATTAGAAAAACCAATTAGCTTTATTTTTTAATAAATATTTTTATTTTATAATTAATTTTACATATCAGCCATGGATTCCCCTGTCCTCCCTCCTCCCACCTCCAGCCCTCCTCCCAATCCATCCCCCATTCCCATCTCCTCCAAGACAAGGTCTCCCCTGGGAATTCAGCCCAGCCTGGTAGATTCAGTTGAGGCAGGTCCAGTCCCCTCCTCCCTGCACCAATTAGCTTTATATCTCTTTCATAACTCATGTCTATTACTAGGAGACTGGATGTAGTCAAATAATCAACAAACTCAAAGATAGGCCATTTAAAATAATCCAAAGGGCCTTCAGCCAGTAACTAACAGAAGCAGATGCAGAGATCTACAGCCAAGCACCAGGCTGAGATCCAGGAGTCCAGTCAAAAAGAGAGAAGAGGGATTCTGTGAGCAAGGGGCATCAGGATCATGATGGGGAAACTTACAGAGACAACCAAAACAAACTAGTAGGAACTCATGAACTTTAGACCAACACCTGTGGAGCCTCCACAGGCCTGGACTAGGCCCTCTGCATAAGCAAGACAGATGTTTAGCTTGATCTGCTTAAGGGGGCCCCTGGCAGTAGGATCAGGATTCATCCCTGGTGCATGAGTAGGCTTTTTGGAGCCCAGTACCTTTGGTGGGACACCTTGCATAGCCTTGAGGCAGGAGTAGGGGCTTAGACCTGCCTCAACTGAATGTACCAGGCTCTGCTGACTCCCCATGGGAGGCCTTACCTTTTTGGAGGAGGGACTGGGGGGGGAGGTGAGTTGGGCGGAAGAAGGCCTGGGAGTGCAGGAGGAGGGAAGAGAAGGGAATCTGTGGTTGGTATGTAAAATGAATAAAAATTTTCTTAATAAAAAAATCTTTCAAAAAAATTACCAAAGGAACAAAAAGAAGACTGGAAAAAAAGAAGAAGAAAAGGGAATCTATTAGATACCATAAGACAAAAACTAGACATTATGGAAATCCTAAAACATAGAAATGAACACAGAAGTAGAAATCATCCATCCTATTTTCAGTTATCATGTTGTTTAAGGGAATAATAAGAGAAAATTTCTGTAATCTATGGAGAGAAGAGAATATGAATACACATGAAATACAAAGAATGTCAAATAAATTAAATATAAAAACGCTTCATCAAAACAGACTACAATCAAAATCTTTTTTGTTGGTAGTTTGTGGGAGCCCACAACTGACTCAGTTTCCCAGTTTGAATCTGAAGTCTATTCTGAGTCAATAGAGTTCAAGCTTGCTTGCTCCAGGACTGTGAGAAGATACTGACTAGCCCACAGTGTCTCCTTGAAGGGCTGTGAGAAAGTTCTGATTAGTCCACAGGAAGGAACATTCTATTTAGCTAGATGCAGGCTGCTGATGCCAGCCAGAGGTGCATCAAAATAGAAAATGAAACTGCCTGCTCCTTGATGCAAGGCAGGATAGATAATGGTTGAATGCCTGCGCTGTGCATTGTTCTACCTCTGTCCTTCAAAACTGTGTATAAGCTGGCTGTGAAATAAACTCGAGACTGTCCAGCATTGACTGGCAGACCTCTCAACTCTGTTCTATCTTCTTCATTGTCTCTATAATCCACATGCCTCCACCCAGATACCCAGTCAACATGTCGGCAGGCTCCAACAGTGGTGATGGATGGTTTTATGAGACAGGGACTCACTGTAGGCCAGGATAACCTAGAGCTCACCACCATAGTATTTACCAACAAATTAATGTGATTATTGGTTTTTTTTTTTTTTTGGTTTTTTGAGACAGGGTTTCTCTGTGTAGCTTTGCGCCTTTCCTGGAGCTCACTTGGTAGCCCAGGCTGGCCTCGAACTCACAGAGATCTGCCTGGCTTTGCCTCCCAAGTGCTGGGATTGATTATTGTGTTTTAATAACTTTCATATTTTATACTTCAATTAAGATTTATATACCACAGTTAGTTGTATTGTAGAATTGTGAATTTGACGATACTCATACTTTATGATGAGTTTCATCCTTTTATATTTTTTCCTCTTTTAATTAGTGTCTTAGTTTGGGTTACTATTACTGTGATGAAACACCATGACCAAAAGCAAGTTGGGGAGGAAAGGGTTTATTTGGCTTGCATTTCCATATCACTGTACATCATCAAAGGAAGTCAGGGCAGGAACTCAAACAGGACAAGAACCTAGAGGCCGGAACATCATGATACGGAAGCCATGTACAAGTGCTGCTTACTGACTTGCTCCTGATGGATTGCTCAGCCTGCTTTCTTACAGCATCCAGGACCACCAGTCCAGGGATGGCATCATCCACAATGGGCTGGACCCTCTCCCATCAATCACTAATTAAGAAAACACCTTATATATAGCTGAATCTCATGAAGACATTTTCTCAATTGAGGTTCCCTCCTCTCAAATAACTAGTATCCGCCAAGTTTATATAAAACTAGCCAACACAATTAGCAACTTCTTACTCCAACTTGAGAAACTTTTGTCATTTCTTGTGATACAAGTCTACTGGTGATAAATGCCTACAACTTTGAGTTTGCCTGTAGATATCTCTCCGTCATTTCTAAAGCACAGTTTTTATAATGATATTCTTTCTGGAAGTTTATTTCTTCTTTCAGGACTTTGAATAAGTCATTCTCCTTTTTCTGGCCAGTAAGATTTCTTCTGAGAAATCTGGTGGATCATCTTATGAGAGTTCTTTTATGTTACAAGGTTTATTCTCTTATATTCAACTTTAAATCTTTTTCTTTAGCTTTTAAGAATTTGATTGCAAGCAAGATGTGGTGACTCATATCTGTTGTTTCAGCATTCAGGAGATTGAGAATGGAGGACTACAATTTGTTTAAGGCTGCCTGAACCATGTATTAAATTCAATGCTACCTCTTCCTTAAGCGTTTGGTAGAATTAAACAGTGAATCTATCTGGCCTTAGGCTTTAATTTGTGGGGAGTTTTTAAAATACTGCTTCAAACAATTCACTTCTAAATGAAAAATAGGCAAAGAAAGAAATCAAGTAGGAAATTAAAAGCAGTTTATAGTTAAATTAAAATGAAAACACAACATACCCAAGCCTATGGGATACAATGATGGCAGTTCTAAGAGGCAAGGTCAAAGCACTGAGTGCCTACACAAAAAAATGTAGAGATTTCCTACTAGCAACTTAGTGGCACATCTGAAAGCTCCAGAACAAAAAGAAAAATAACAACCAAAGAGTAGATGGCAAATCATCAATCTCACGGCTGAAATCAATGAAATAGAAACAAAAAGAAGAAAGAAAATAAAGAACCAATGACATAAAGAGTTGTTTCTTTGAGAAAAATCAATAAAATTGACAAACTCTTAGCCAAATTAGCTAAAAAAAATGGAGAGAAAAGATCCAAATTAATAAGATTAGAGACAAAAAGGGGAACATTATAACAGACACTAAGGAGAATCATAAGGACATGCCTTAAAAACCTGTATTCCACTAAATTGGAAAACCTAAAAGAAATGGATGAATTTCTTGATATATATGAGCTATCCAAGTTAAATCAAGATCAGATAGGTAACTTAAATAGACTCTTAAAGCCTTGTAAAATATAAAAAGTAATTAAAAGTTTCCCAACCTCCCCCCAAAATGCCCAGGGCCAGGTGGATTCAGAGCATAACTCTATGAGACCTTCAAAGAAGTAATGCCAGTATTTGTCAAATTATTCCACAAAATAAAAACAAAGGGAACACTGCCCAATTAATGTTATGTGGCCACAATTACCCTGGTAACCAATCTACATAAAGACCCAACAAAGAAAGAAAATTACAGACCAATATCCCTTATGAATGCAGATGCAAAAATTCTCAATAAATTATTTGAAAACATATAAGTAATAAAAACAGCACTTTGTTTATAAGGCATAAAAACTTTTGTTTATAAGGCATAAAAACAGACTCTTTGATCAATGGAATTGAAGATCCAGATATAAGTTCACACATCTATGGACACCTGACTTTTTACAAAGAAGCCAAAATACATGCAGGAGGAAAAAAAAACAGCATCTTCTACAAATGATGCTGTTCAAACTGGATGGTTGCATGTAGACAAATGCAAATAGATCCTTATTTATCATTCTACACAAAACTCAATTCCAAATGGATTGAAAACTTCAACATAAAACCAGATACCCTCAATCTATCTGAGAGAAAAGAAATTGGGGAATAGACTTGAACTCGTTGGCATAGGAAAAGACTTTCTAAACAGAATACTGATAACACAGCCACTAAACCAAAAGGGCCTCATGAAAGTGAAAAGTTTCTATATGGCAAAGGACACTATCATTTGGGCAATGTGGCAGGCTACAGAATGGGTAAGGGTCTTTACCAATCATACATCCAATAGAGGCCTAGTGTTTAAACTATATCATTAAAAAGACTGGATATCAAAAAAATAAATAATCCAATTTTAAAATTGGATAAAAAAAACTAAGCAGAGAGTTCTCAAAGATGAAACACAAATGGCTGAGAAACAAGTGTTCAACATCCTTAGTTGTCTTAGTTAGGATCTCTATTACTGTGAAGAGACACCATGACCACAGCAGCTCTGAGGTCACAACACCCTTTATTTTACTTAGCATCAGAATTTTCTTTAATCTCTTTATACTTCCTGATGCTCCTTTTCTCCTCCAACTGTACATTTTGTATTTTTCCTTGCTTAGCTTGTTACATTTCATTACAGATCTGCATAAGAGAGACCACTAATAACCATGTGACACAGTCAATACTAGGCTATCTGGAAATCTCTGCCAGCACCATTAGTCCAAAATTCTTTAATTTAGTCTCAGACAGATTTTTTTGGATAAGGACAGAAAGCAGCCACATTCTTCATCAAAATATCACAAGAATAATCTCTATGCCACATATTAATATTCTTCTCTGAAACCTCTTTGAACCAGCCTCCCACAGTTCAAATCACCCTCATGACCACTGTCTTCCATGTTCCTATCAGTATGGCCCATTAAGGCTCATAAAGTGTCCAATCACTTTTCTAGTTCAAAGTTCCAAAGTGTTCCATATTCCTCCAAATAAAAGCATAGTCTGGCCTATCACAGTAGTATTCCAGTCCCTACTACCAACTTCTGTCTGAGTTAGGGTTTCTATTGCTGTGAAGAGACACTATGATCACAGCAACTCTTATAAGGAAAGAATTTAATTGGGGGGGGCTGGCTTACAGATCAGAGGTTTAGTCCATTATCATCATGGCATGGAGCATGGCAACACAGGGTGTTGGAGAAGGAGCTGAGTTCTACATTTGGATCTCAGGCAGCAGGAAGGAAGAATAAGCCTCTGGGCATAGGTTTATCTTCTGAAACCTCAAAACCTACCCCCCTGGTGACACACTTCCTCCAACAAGGCCATATATCCTAATAGTGCCACTCCCTATGAGCCTATGGGGGCCATTTTCATTCAAATTATCACACGGATGTTAGCTTTTAAGCTTTTGATATACATATGACAATCCACATAACCACAGAGGTTAGGTAACAAGTAAGAGACTAGTAGAGAGAGGAAGATCTCCCAAGGCAAGGAAAATAGAATATAAAATTATGAAGAGTCAGTGGGAGAACTAAATGGGGAGGAAGATGGAAGAGAAGGGTAAGGGAGGGAATACAGGGAGAGACAACTAATACTAAGGATCATTTGAGAGATCATTTGAAACCTACTACTGTAGAAGTTTCCTAAAATTACATATACTATAAAATTATATATATATCATAAAATTATATACATTATAAAAATGTATGTGTGCTATGGGATGTCTTTCTGTATGCTGTGAATATATGTTGCTCTGATTGGTTGATAAATAATGCTGTTTGGCCTAAGCCAAGGCAGCTTAGAGACAGGCAGGAAATCCAGGCAAAGAGACAAGAAGAAGAAAGGCAGAGAGGAAAGAGAAGCTACGAGCCACCACCAGGAGAAACAAGATGTGAAAATACCGGTAAGCCACAACCATGTGGCAACTTATAGATCAACAGAAATGGGTTAAGTTATAACAGCTAGCTAGCGAGAATCCTACCATAGGCCATACAATTGATAATTAATATTAAACCTCTGAATGATATTTTATAAGTGGCTGTGGGACCTTGGTGCCAGGTGGGACAGGAGAAACCTTTAGGCTACATATGTGTTATAAAATTATATATTATAAAATATTATATATATACATATATGTGTATATATGTGTATATATATACATATATATATGAAATCTAAATGGAGTCACCAAGACAATGCCCCCAATTAGACATCTTATGCCGACAAGTGAAACTTCTAGTGCCAGGAATAGGTTATATCTACTTGAGTCACTGGCCAAAGGAATTCCATGGAAGCCCATAAACAACTCAGGCCATTTCCAAGGCTATTGGTTACTCTGATGGATGGTATGGGCCTATTGCTGAAGACAACATTTGCATATCTCACTGAACTGGTGCCTAACTAGAAAAGACCAAGTCCAGAATTGCAGGCAGAAGTTTTCCTGTGCCTTTCAGCCACTCGAGCTCAAGTAATCACACAGAGGCTTATAGTAATTACAAATTGTTTGGCCTATGGCTCAGGCTTCTTGCTAGCTAGCTCTTACAACTTAACTCAACCAATTCCTATTAATTTATATTTTGCCATGTGGCTTCGTGGCATTACCTGTTTCTCACATCTTGCTTCTCCTTGTGGCAGCTTGAATCATCTCCCCCTGAATCTACCTTTTTCTCTCTCTCTATCCCTCTTGGACTTCCCACCTGGCTCCATCCTGCCTTGCCATAGGCCAATTATTTATTAACCAATGAGAGCAACACATATTCGCAGCCTACAGAAAGACATCCCACAGCACAGAATAGTATAAAGCTTTTGTCAGCTATACTTCAGACAAGAGATTAAATTTCTAGAACATATTTTTAAAGGCTGAAAAATTAAACACCAAAAAACAAATCTTTCAATCAATAAATGACCTAATAACACACAGACAGTCCACAAAAGAAGAAATACAACTGGCCAATAAATGTTTTTAGAAGTATTCAACACCCCTTAGTCATCAAGGATTCCATCTCATCTCAGTCAGAGTAACTAACACGATAAAACAAATGACAACAAACACTAGAAAGGATGTTGGGAAAGAGGAACCCTTATTCACTGTTCAATGGGACTGTAAATTAGTACAGCAGGAATAGAAGTTAGTATGGAGGTTTCTCAAACTAATTAAATAGAAATAGCACATGACCCAGTTATCCTGCTCCTGAGAAAGTACTCAAAATCATGGACATTCATGTTTATTGCTATACTATTCACAAGACTTTAAAAAATGGGGGCCAGCAAGAAGGTTCAGTGAGTTCCTGTCACCAATCTTGCTGACCTAAATCCAATCCCTGAACTTACTCTGGGTTGTCCTCTGACCTCCACATGCACATGGTGGCATGTGGAACACACACACAATAATTGTGAATTTAAAAAATGGAACAAGCCTAGATGTCAATCAACAGATGGACAGATAAAGAAAATGGGGTACCTATATACAATGGAATTTTATTCATACATCAAGAAAAATGAAATCATGACATTTGCAGGAAAAGAGAACTAGAAATTCTTTTTTTAAAACTATCTGTTCTTTTTTATTTTTTTTCTTTTTATATCCCAACCAAAGCTTTCCTCCCTCCCCTCTTTCCAGGCCCCCAACCTCCTTTATTCCCACCTCCCAACTCATCCACTCATCCTCCACTGATTCTCTTCAGATACAGGCAGGCATCCCATGGGTATCAGGCAGCCATGTTACAGCAAGGTAACTGCCTGCTCTAGTAAAAGCTGAGTCAACTTTATCACAGAAGTTGCAATGTGCCATAGCATTAGGGATGCAGATAAAAGCGCAAAGCTTAATATATTTGACTCTGCCATAAAAAGATGACCTCAGAAATTGTAACTAAAATAATTTGTGTTTCAGAATGTGTGTTTATATCAGCATTATTTGTAATAGCAAGAACCAGGAAACAACCTAGATGCCCCTCAACTAAAGAATGGATAAAGAAAATGTGGAACATATACACAATGGAGTACTACTCAGCAGTAAAAAATCAATGATATCATGAAGTTTGCAGGCAAATGGATGGAACTAGAAAATATCATCTTGAGTGAGGTAACCCAGACTCAGAAAGATAAACATAGTATGTACTCACTCATAAGTGGATACTAAATGTGAGGGAAGGGATGGCCAGACTGCAACCCACAACTCCAGAGAGGCTGGCTAACAGGAAGGACCCTAGGAGGGACACATGGATGATCCTGTGAAGGAGAAGTGGATGAGATCTACATGAGTGGACTGGGAGGGAATGGCAGAACTAGAAATTCTTATATCAAGTAAAACAATCCAAACATAGAAAGAAAAATGCTGCATGATTTCTTTCATATGTGAATCCTATGCTTTAATATATATATGTAAGTATGTTAACATATGATATATGTGTATAATGAAGATAGAAAGGAGACTATGAGATGAAGGAAAAGATCTTGTGAGAAAAAATATACTGCATGTGCCATGAAAGTAGACAGGGAGCTATTGAAGGGATGAAGGGGACCAACAGGAAGAGGACAGGGGATGAGGAAGGAGTATGGCGAAGAAGATCAACAAGAACAAAGAACATATGAAAGTTCAACAATGAAACCCATTACCTTGTATGCTAATTTTAAAAACTAATTAAGGACTGAAGAGATGACACAGCTGATAAAATGCTTACCACATCACAATAAAGACCTGAGTTTGGATCCCCAGAACCCACATATGAAGCCAGGCATAGCAGTACAAATCTGTAATCATAACACTGGAGGAGTAGAGACATCTGACATCAACCTCTGGCCTCCATATGCCTGTACATGTACCCACAAATACACACACATGAAGATACACAAATAAAAAATAAATAAAGCAAAATAAAATCAAAAGCACATTTTAAAGTATCATAGAAAACAAAGAAAGTTATTATATAATGCTGAAGTGTCAATTGATTGGGAAGACATAAAAACTGTAAATATATATGCACCATAAATGGGGTACCTAAACATATAAAATAAATACTAAAGGTTCAAAGGGGTTAAAAAGATTGCAATATAATAATGGCAAACATCAATATCCTACTTTCCCAATCAGTAGATCTCCCAGACAGAAAATTAATAGGGAAACTTTAGACTTGATAAGCATTTTGTATCAAGTGGATCCAAACAATACAAAACATTCCACCCACCCTAAAACAAAGGAATTCATATTCTTAAGTTCTCATGGAATATTCCCTAGTATACATATGTTAAGGCACAAAATAAGCCTTACTAAATTTAAAGTTGAAATCACATCAAGTATCCTTTCTGTTCACGATGATATGAAACTAGAAATTACTATCAAGAGGAATTTCAGAAAAATTGCAAAGAGATGGAAATTAACCATGCTCCTGAATAGTCAATGAAGAAAATGAAAGAGAAATTTCAAAGGTTTTGAGATGGGGCTGGGGAAGATTGTTTAGTGGATAAAGTGCTTGCCACACAAGCAAGAAGACTGGAGTTTGGATCCCTGAAACCCACATAAGTGCCAGGCAGATTTGAGAGCGCACATATAATTTAGGTGCTTTAAAAAGCAGAGACTGGATCATCAGAACAAGCTGGAAAGCTAGACTAGTCTAGTCCTATCTGCAAGCACTCAGCTCAATTGAGAAATCTTGCTTCAATAAATAAGGTGGAGAACAATCAAGGAAAATACCAAATGTCAATCTTAGGTAGACTCCACATATGCACACCTACACATGCAGACCACATGTACATACACATACAAAAAACATTATGAGACAAAGAAAAATGGAAATCAAACATGCCAAAATGTACAGGCTAAAGAAAGCAGTTCCAAAGCACATATATAATCTCATAACTCAGGAGGAAGGCTGAGACAGAAATATTACTAGTTCAAGGCAGGCTTTGGCTACATAATAAATAAGACCTATTTCAAAAGAAGAAAGTAATCATTTGCCAGGCATGGTGGTATATACCTGCAACCCTGGTACTTGACAGGCTGAAGAAGGAAGACCTCACATTTGAGACCATTCTAAACTACATAGTGAGTTCTATGAAAGGTCAGTCTGGGCTACATAGAGATCTTTTCAAAACCAACAAAAAATTCTCCCCTAGAAAAAGTTCCTAAATCAAAGTTGGCAGAAGGAAGGAAATAAAGAAGATGAGGGTAGAAGTAAATGAAACTGAGGCTACAAAAATAATTTAAAAGACCAATAAAGAGTTGGTTTGTCAAAAATATACAAATCAATATACTTTTACCTAAACTTCAAAAAAATAAGAGAACATCCAAATCATAAAATAAGAAATGAAAGAATGGACATTACAACTGTTACCACAAAAATAAAATGCATCATGAGACCATTCTGAACAATTACATGCCAACAAGTTGCACAGTCTATAAGAAATGGTTAGCTCTTCAACATATTCAAATCCACCTGCACTGAATTGTAATAAAAAGGAAATGTAAACACAGTAAGGAGACTGGATCAGTGATTTAAAAAAAAGTGCTCCATCAATGAAAAACTCAGAATATTGTGGCTTCACTGCTCAACCTTGACAAAAACTTTTAAAGGAATAAAATACTGCTCAAACTCTTTCAAAAACTAAAAAAAGATGAAATACAGCTAAACTCTTTTTATAAGGCTAGTATTACCCTGATACCAAAACCAGACAAGGAAATAAAAATTTAAGAAGAGGAGGTAAAAGAGAAGGGAAAGAGGAAGAGGAAAAGAAGAAAAAAGAGAAGGAGATTATTGCAGGTCAATAAACTTGATACACATGAATACAAAGAAAATGAAATTAGTATTGAAAAAAATAGAGAACTCCTATGTTCACAATAACCAAGACATGGAAACAACTCAACTCTATTGACAAGTGAATGGATAAAGAAAATGTCAAACCCTGCCTAGGCTCAGTGTTCTGGGCTCTGCTGACTCCCCATGGGAGACCTTGATTTGGGGGATGTGGGGATGTGGGGTGGCTTGGGAAAGAGGGCTGAAGGGTGGGAGAAGGAAGGAGAGGAGATCTGTGGATAGTATGTGGAGTGAGTAGAAAATTTCTTAATAAAGAAAAATGAAAGAAAAAAATTTAAAACAAGAAAATATCAAACAATATATATGATAGGATGTATAAAAAGAAGGAAATTCTCTCATTTGCCATAACACTGATGAACGTGGAGGCCATTATATTAAGTAAAATAAGCCAAACACTGAGAGATGAATACTGCAAGTTCTCACACAGATGTAGATTTGAAAAGAGTAAAACTTAGAGAAACAAATAACTGAATGATAGAGTTATCAGGGGATGTGAGAGATATGGGGAGATATTGTTCAGAGGGTATGATGTTTCAGTTATGCAGGATGACTAGGTTCTTCAGATTTCATTTACAGCTTGGTGACTAAGTGTTAATAAATTACATTTTATATGTGAAATTTGTTGAGAGACAACCTTCAATGTTCTCACCAGGAAAGGGGAGATAACAATATGAGTAGATAGATTTGCTAACTAGCTGGGTCACTGTGAAAATTTCACAATATCATGTATATGTAAAATATGAACTGATTTTGATAAATTATCATTTGAATAAAAATGATTGTTTTGAAAAGTGGGCAGAGCAAGATGACAGCTGAGTCTGGTCTTCCAGAAACTGTCTTACTCAGACACGATTTCAGTGATTGTTAATGCACCAAACTCATCTTCAGAAGATCTAAAGAAGTCAGGCAAGTACCCATGGACAGACTTTCTGGAAAAGCCCTACTGTCAACAATAAACACGTAGCACCACTCATCTATCAAGCTGCTATTCAGGCCAGCATTGCTTGTGATTTGTTGCAGTGGTCTTGGGCAGATGTCCAACATTGAAGTAGGCAGCTTTCTTGATGCTATATTTGTTTTGGCAGGCTGTGGGTGTCATACATGACATTATTGTGGTATTAGTCACATGCATGACATAGAAGGCTGATGCTGATCCTGATCTCTTGACAGAGAAAGGTAAAATCCTGTGTTGCCCAAACCAAATCCCTATGACTATGAACAAGGCATCTAATCTACTCTGAGCAAGAGGAAGAGGTTGGGGGATTTGTTGAACTAACCTTGTGGAGTTATATGATTTATGCCGAATAATAACATACCAATTACAGATTTGGGACAAACTTGGACTTTGATTGCACTCCAATACTGTTAGTGATAACACACCAACATCAGGAAATTTGTACATAGCATATCTAGTGCTGAAAGAGTAAAAGTTACCATAAACTCATAGGCAATAAAGAGACTGCTTAGAATTTCTGGAAAACATGCACACAAAGTCAGTTTACATAATTTCAAAGCTCAGATGATGCTACACAAATATCAAATGTCTCCAGGAAACCAAGATCCTACCTAAGTGTTAAAACAATACACTAAAATCTGACTAGATAATAACTAGTATGTACAGACTCTAGGATGAATAATTTAAAACAGATGCTTTAAGGAAATTCACTGAGCTTCAAAAGGAAGGAAGGAAGGAAGGAAGGAAGGAAGGAAGGAAGGAAGGAAGGAAGGAAGGAAGGAAGGAAGGAAGGAAGGAAGGAAGGAAGGAAAGAAAGAAAGAAAGAAAGAAAGAAAGAAAGAAAGAAAGAAAGAAAGAAAGAAAGAAAGAAAGAAAGAAAGAAAGAAAGAAAGAAAGAAAGAAAGAAGGAAAGAAGGAAAGAAGGAAAGAAGGAAAGAAGGAAAGAAGGAAAGAAGGAAAGAAGGAAAGAAGGAAAGAAGGAAAGAAGGAAAGAAGGAAAGAAGGAAAGAAGGAAAGAAGGAAAGAAGGAAAGAAGGAAAGAAGGAAAGAAGGAAAGAAGGAAAGAAGGAAAGAAGGAAAGAAGGAAAGAAAGAAGGAAAGAAGGAAAGAAGGAAAGAAGGAAAGAAGGAAAGAAAGAAGGAAAGAAGGAAAGAAGGAAAGAAGGAAAGAAGGAAAGAAGGAAAGAAGGAAAGAAGGAAAGAAGGAAAGAAAGAAAGAAAGAAAGAAAGAAAGAAAGAAAGAAAGAAAGAAAGAAAGAAAGAAAGAAAGAAAGAAAGAAAGAAAGAAAGAAAAAGAAAGACAGCCCACAATTCTAGTGGAAGCTCCCTGTTCCACCAGAGGTCATGCAGGCAGCCAGAATCCCAGATAAGCTTCCTTCCCTTGGACTACCATCACTCCCTCAGTGCCTGCCCAGTCTATGCCTCCAGGTAGGCTGCCCCCACAAACCACCCCCACTCTCTCAGTGCCCATCCACCCTATCTCCAAATATCCCTACCCTCCTTGTCATAGTATCCTACCCTCCAGCTCCTGTGGAGCCCCCCTGCTTGACCAGAGGCCATGCCAGACGCTAGAACTCCAGGTAGTCCACTCACCTGTGCACTGTCCCCACTCAGTGCCTGTCCAACTACTCCAAATCACCCAACCCCTCCCTATCACCATATCTCGGCCACCAACTCCAGCCAAGGACCCCCGGCTGGACCAGAGGCCACTCCAGTCACCAGAACTCCAACCCCCTGCTCAACCAGAGGTCACCGCAGCCATCAGAAACCCAGCCCCCAACTCGGGTGGGGACTACAGGCCACTCAACAGAAACCAAGGAACAAAAACACCCATACACCAAAAACAAACTCAGAAATTGGCACCTATACATATAATCAACCCAAATCCAAATGCCTAGACACTAGTGTAAGGACACAATCAACAACAGTCAGCACAATATGTTACCACCAGAGCCTAGTTATACTACTACAGCAAGCCCTGAATATTCCAACATAGCTGAAGCACAGAAAATGACTGTAAAACTGTCATGAAGATGATGGAAGTCCTTGAAGAGCAAATAAACGAATCCCTTAAAGAAAGTGAGGAAAAGACAAACAAAAAAATGGAGGAAATGAATAAATCCATTAAAGAAAGCCAAGAAAAAACTAACAAACAGCTGAAGGAAACAAATAAAATTATAGTGGATTGAACAGGTATGGCCCCCATAGACTCATGTGTTTGAATGCTTGGACCATAGGGAGTGGCACTATTAGGAGGTGTGGCCTTGTTGGAGGAAGTGTGTCACTGTGGAGGCAGGCTTTAAAGTCTTATAGGCTCAAGCTATATCCAGTATGGGAGACAATCTCCTGCTGCTGCCTGCAGATCCAGACATAGAACTCCCAGCACCTTCTCCAGCACCATGTCTGCCTGCACATTGCCCCGCTTCCCACCATGATGATAATGGACTAAACCTCTGAAACTGTAAGCCAGCCCCAATTAACTGTTTTCCTTTATAAGAGTTGCCGTGGTCATGGTGTCTCTTCACAGCAGTAGAAACCCTAAGACACTGTCCAAGACCTGAAAATGGAAATAGAAGCAATAAAGAAAACACAGACTGAGGGGATTCTAGAAATAGAAAATCTAGGTAAGTGAACAGGAACGTCAGATGCAAGCATCACCAACAGAATACAAAAGATGGAAGAGAAAATCTCAGGTGTTGAAGATACAATAGAAGAAATTGATAGATACATTGATCAAAGAAAATATTAAATCTAAAAACTTCCTTACACAAAATGTCCAGGAAATCTGGGACACTATGAAAAGACCAAACATAAGAATAATAGGAATAGAAGGAGAAGATTCCCAGCTCAAGGGCCTAGAAAATATTTTCAACAAAATCATAGAAGGAAATTTTCCTAACCTAAAGAAGGTCATGTCTATAAAGGTACAAGAAGTTTACAGAACATCAAATAGATCGGACCAGATAGAAAGTCCCCTTGCCACATAATAATCAAAACACTAAACATACAGAACAAAGAAAGAATAGTAAAAGCTGCAAGGGAAAAAGGCCAGGTAACATAGAAAGGCAGACCTATTAGAATTATACCTGACTTCTCAATGGAGACTCTAAAAGCCAGAAGGGCCTGGACAGATGTCTTCCAGACTCTGAGACCACAGATGCCAGCCCAGACTACTATACCCAGCAAAAAATTCAATCACCATAGATGGAGAAAACAAGATAACCCATGATAAAGTCGAATTTAAACAGTATATATCCACAAATCCAGCCCTACAGAAGGTACTAGAAGGAAAACTCCAACCCAAAGAGGTTAACTACATCCACAAAAATATAGGCAATAAATAATCACACACCAGCAAAACCAAAAGAAGGGAAGCATGTGCATGCGAACACACACAACAACAACAACAACAAAATAACAGGAATTAACAATCATTAGTAATTTATATCTCTCAATATTGATGTACTCAACTCCCCAATAAAAAGACACATACTAACAGAATGGATTTGAAAATAGGCTCCCATCCTTCTGCTGCATACAAGAAACACACCTAACATCAAAATACACATTTACCTTGGAGTAAAGGGTTGGAAAAAGTGTTTCCAAGCAAATGGACTTAATAAATAAGCTGCTGTAGCCATTCTAAAATCTAACAAAATAGACTTCAAACCAAAATTAATCAGAAGAGATAGGGAAGGATATTCCATACTCATCAAAGGAAAAATCCACCAATATGATCTTTCAATTTTTAACATCTATGCTCCAAACACAAGGGTGCCCAGGTTTGTAAAGGAAACACTACTAAAGCTTAAATCACACATCAATCCCCACACATTATAAGGGAGACTTCAATACCCCACCAACTCTCACCAATGGACAGGTCTTCCAGACATAAACTAAACAAAGAGAAAGGGAGAGGGAGGGAGGGAGGGAGGGAGGGAGGGAGGGAGGGAGGGAGGGAGGGAGGGAGGGAGGGAGGGAAAAGAAAAAAACAGAGAAGTAATCAAATGATCTGAAAGGGAAATCACCTAGGAGACACACCCAAGCCTGCCTATGAGGGTGTTTCTGGAGAGAATTAACAGGATAGACCTACATTCAAAATGGGTGGAACCTGCAGTGGGTGGCCCAGATATAAAGAGGTCCAAGGAAGAATCCATGTGTGCACCTTCCATCTCTACTTCCTGATCTGGCTGCTGCTCAGACACGGCCCTCACATCAGACTCCAGCTTCTTCAGCCATCCAGCATGCACTCAATCCCAGCAACATGAGGGAGCTTTCAGGCTTTCAACAACAGATTGGGGCTGTGAAGGCATTCAACTTCTTGAACTCAGCAGCTCCTGGGATCTCTGTCTCTCTAGTGTGCAGACTACTACTGTTTGACTACACAACTCCTATCTTTTAAGCTAACCTAATAAATCCCCTTTATAATATATAGTATTCTGTTGATTCTGTTCCTCTAGAGAACTGTTGAGGAATACTTGATCACACTGTGAACCCCGAGTTTGCATTTGCATTAATTAAATAAAATTAACCTTGGGTCAGTAGGCTGAGTTAGCAACTTGTTGAGAGAAAGCAGAGAGCATTTGGAAGGGATAGAGGGATACACAGGAAGTAGTAGGGAGGGATTATGAATGGTGACACTTTTTTTTGTTTTGGTGGAGAGGAAGGACTTACTTTTTGGGAGATGACAGCAAGGAGAGAAGGTTAGCTAGGTACTACTCAACCTCTCTGAGCTAGCAGGTTTTCACCCCAGTCTTTGAATCTCAAGTCTTATTTATAAACAGAGAATAGAGATTTAGTTAAAGCTACCTTTAGCAGCAGCAATAGAACCGGTCAGTGCCTGCAGCAACAGAATTCCCACCAGTCTGCGGCCTCAGTGGGCCAGGGAAGCAAGCTCCAACATACAGTACTATTCCTCCATGTCCAGGATTCCTAGGCCTAGAAATCAATGGGTGGAAGTGGAAATGGTACCTTTCACTATCCCGCTAGTGACCACTAGTAAAATTTGACACTCCTATTCTTGCAACCTCATGCTTTTCTGGGCTAAAATCTTTGTTGCAAAGTGGGGAGTGGTTCTGCCAAAGAGGCCCAACTACCGTTCTACTGAACTAGGAACTAGAATTCCCCCAGGTCTTTGGGCTCCTCATGCCCTTGAGTCAACTGGCTAAGAAAAGATTGACAGTTTTAGCAGGGGCGATTGATCTAGACCACCACAAAAGAGGTAAGGGAGGTTATGTCTGAAGTTCTGGAAATCCTCAAAGCATCTCTTGGTGTTCTGTGATCATGTCCTGTGATTAAGGGCAACAGAAATCTTTAACCATCTGTGGTGGTTTGAAAGAAAATGCCCCCCAAAGGGAGTGACACTATTAGGAGGTGTGGCCTTGTTGGAGTACGTTTGGCTTTGTTGGAGGAAGTGTGCCACTGTGGAAGCAGGCTTTGAGGTGTCATATATGCTCAAGCCTCACCCAATGTTGCCTTCTAATCGAGATGTAGCCAGCACCATGTCTGCCTGCACACCATCATACTCCCAGCTACCATGCTCCCTGCCATGATGATAAGAGACTAAACCTCTGAAACTGTAAGCTGCCACCTTAATTAAATGTTTTCCTTTATAAGATTTGCCATGGTCATGGTGTCTCTTCACAGCAATAGAGACCCTAAGACACAACTCAACTGAGGCAAAATGATATATGGTATATATATCTTCAGGAATGGAGATGTGGGTCACCATTCCAGGCAATGAACCAAGACCTACTGAGATACTTACTGAAGAGAGAGGGGAAAGAGAATGGATAGTAGAAGGTAGTTATAAATACCAGATAAGGCCACATGACTAACTACCAAAATGTGGGTTGTATTTTCCATGAGTGTTTCATCCTCTTTTGTTAAAAAAATGTTTGTACATACACATATATATATGTACATGTATATATATGTATATGTATTAAGCAGACATTTGTGAGTTGTCTCTTCTCTCTTTTAAAGTCAAGAAGGCATTTCTTATGTAATAATACTTTTATTGTTCATTTTGATATTGTAATTTAATTACATAATTTCTCCCTTCCCTTTCCTCCTTCCAAATACCCCATACACCCTTCCTCAATCTCCTTCAAATTCATGGCCTCTTTTGCATTTTTATTGTATATATGCATACATATTTGTATATACACATATATTCCTAAATATGATCTGTTGAGTTCATATAATGTTACTTCTATGTACATTTTCAGGGATGACCACTTGGAATCTTTACCATTTGTCCTAGTTACTTTTCCACTGGTATGATGAAACACTATGACCAAGAAAACTTATAAATGCAAGTACTTAATTTGGCTTATGATTTTATAAGTTTAGAGTCTAAGATAGCAGAGAAAAGGAAGAGCTAAGAACTCACATGTTGATCCACAAACACAAGTTAGAGAGAGAGTATCTGGAATCTCAAGAGTCTTTTGAAACCTCAAAGCCCAACCCCAGTGGCACACCTCCTAATCCTTCCCAAACAGTTATACAAACTAGAGACCAAGTATTAAAATATATGACTCTATGGGGGCTGTGGTGGTTTGAATCAGAATCACCCCCATAAGCTAATATATTTGAATGTTTGGTTCCCAGTTGGTGAACTATTTAGGAAGGATTAATAAGTGTGGCCTTGGAGGAGGTATGTCACTAGGGGTTGGCTTTGAGGTTTTAATGGCCCATGTCTGTCTCTGTCTCTGTCTGTCTCTTGTCTGTGTCTCTGTCTGTCTCTGTCTCTGTCTGTCTCTCTGTCTCTCTCTGTCTCTCTCTCTCTCTCTCTCTCTCTCTCTCTCTCTCTCTCTCACACCTTCACCCCATCTTGGTCTCGGTTTTCATCTCTGCCTCAATCTCCACCTCAATCTGTCTCCTGCCTGCAGATCAGGATGTAAGTCTTCAACTACTGTTCCCACACTGTGCCTGCCTGCTGCCATGCTCCCCACCATGATGATCATAGACTAAGCCTTTGAAACTGTTAGCAGGCCCCCAATTAAATGTTTTCTTTCATAAGCTGCCTTGGTCATAGTGTCTCTTCACAGAAATAGAACATTAACTAAGGTGGGGGCTATTCTCATTCAAACCACCACATCATTCAATATAACATCAATAATATCAGTAGTTAAGTGTTATTAAATCTATATTGCCATGTTTAAGTTATAGGATATTAAGAAACTAGTCATCCCTTAAGGGGATTTTTCATCTATTCTGGGAGTAGAATAGTGTATCTTCAGTTGGATGTGAGATGATTATATCATATTAGGTAGAATTATTACCATGCTATTGTCTTCATTCGGAAATCAAACATTACATAAAAATAGATGGTTGGGTATTAAGTTGGCAAGGGGTAGACTTGTGATGGCTATTTTTGGTTTTTAACCTGACTAGATCTGCCTCTATCTGGGCAAGCATTTCCAGGAAGGAACAATTGAAGGAAGAATAGTCGTCCTGAGAGTGGGTTGCACATTCTGGCTAAAGCACAGATAGTGATGAGGCCCTGGGTAAAAAGCACTGCTGCTGGCCTCCCTGCCTCTGCTTCTTGCTAGTAAGTGCATCTAACTCAGCTGCTGCAGCAATTCTTTGCTGACATCACAATCCACCTTCTTCAGGGTCCACTGTGAACTGGAGGCTAGTGACTCGCTCAGGAATCTTCAATGCCTTTGACACCAGATTAAACTGCTGAGGCACCTAGCTTCAGGGAATGAACAGCAACCAGGTCCTTTGCTCTCCAATGTGCAGAGACATTATTGGTTATAAGTCATTATAATAAATTCCCTTTATAACATATATACTTTCTATCAGTTCCATTCTTCTAGAGAATTCTGAATAACACATGTTAAAGAAGCAAATAAATTTGGCATGTTGGCTTTTGAAGTCAGAAAATTTTAAATGAAAGAAGTACTACACAGTAAATATTAACTTGCCTCTATCATAATATCCCTGAATTTTCATTTTTTTTACATTACCTAAGCCAGAATGAACTCTCTTTCCATTTATTCTGCTTGCCTGTTTCTACTCCAAGGTTGTAACAGAGTACATGAAGATATTCTGTCTGTAATATAAAACATAAATAGGTAAATAGATAAACAAATAAATAGATTCATTATTTTCTTCAAGTTAATATATATTTATAAATATATATTTATAATTTTATAAATTATGTGTGTATGTTTTCAGAGTCTTAAAAACAAGCCAGGAGTGGTAGCACATACCTTTCACCTCAGCATTCAGGAGGTAAATGCAGACAGATCTCTATGAGTTTGAGGCCTACCTGGTCTCCATATAAGTTCCAGGCCAGCCAAGGCCACATAAATAACCATCATTATCAAAAATTCTCAATTTATATAAAAGAGAGATAGAACGTATTCAAGTTGGGACTTTAGTTATATATGGAAAATATTACAACCAATTACTAATAGAACTTGAAAGTCCCTTTGTAACGGCCAATAAGAAATCAGATACCAGAAAATAGTAAGATTTCCCATGCTCATTGGTAGAATTAATATTGTGCTAATAACCATCCCAAAAGCAATTTACAGATTCAGCTTAATCCCATCAAAAGTTCAACACAATTCTTCATAGCAATTTTTAAAGTAATCCTAAATCTCATACAGAAACACAAAAATAACCAGGATAGCCAGAACAATCCTGAGCAATCAAATAACTGGTTTCCATGGTTTAAGTTATACTACAGAACAACAGTAATTAAAGAAACAGTGTGGTATTGACATAAAACAGCCACACTGAGCAATGGACTAGAATTAAGGACATGCATACACAGCCACCTGATTTTTGACAAAGAGGCCAAAGATACACACTCCAGAAAGGACAAAACCTTAAACAAATGGTGCTGGTCAAACTAAATAGTTATGTGTAAAAGAATGAAACTGGATCCTTAGCTCTCAGTCTGAATAAAACTCAACTCTAAAGTGGATCAAATACATCAATATAAGATCTGATACCCTAACCGGACAGAAGAGAAAATAGGAAATGTTTCAATTTATACACACACAAAAATGACTTTCTCAACAGGACCCTGATAGCACAAGTATTGAGACTAACAATTGACAAAGGGAACCTCACAAAACTAAAATCTCTCTGTATACAGAGACATCATTTGAATTAAGAGGAAGCCTAGAGAATGGCAAGAAATCCTAACCAACTACACATCCGACAGAGAGTTAGTGTCTAGAATATATAAAGAACTAAAAGAAAAACTAAACATCAAGAAAATAAATAACCCGATTAAAAATTGGGTCAAAGAACTAAAAGAAAATTCTCAAAAGATGAATGGTAAATGCCTTAGAAACACATTTTTTGAATGTTCAATATCCTTAATCATCAGAGAAATGCAAATCAAAACTACTTTGAGATTTCATCTTACCCCAGTCAGAATGGCTAAGATAAAAAAAAAAAAAGACTATAAATGCTGGTGTGGATGTGAGGAAAGGGAAATAATGATTACACGGATGGTGGGTGTGCAAACTGGTTGCAGCTACTATAGAAATCAGTGAGGTGGTTGCTCAAAATGCTAGAAATAGATCTACCATATCGTCCAGCTATACTACTCTTGGACATAAACCTAAAGGAGTCTATGTCCTACTATAGAGATATCTGCTCATGCATGTGCATTGCTTTCTATTTGTAATAGCTAGGAAATGGAAACAGCCTTGATATCTATGAACTGGTGAGAGGAAAATGAAAATGTAATATGGGTAACAAAAATGTGATACATTTACACAATGGAATGTGACTCAGTTGTTAAGAAAAGTAAAACTATATAATATGCAATTAAATGGCTGGAGCTGGAAACAATCATCCTGGATGAGGTAACCCAGACCAAGGAAGACAAACATTATGTTTTCTATCACACGTGGATGCCAGCTTTGAATATTTAGATAGGTGTTTCATTTAGAATACTATAGACGTCAGGGAACTAGTAACAGGCCATAGAGTTGGGGAGGGCTTTGAAAGGAAGAGAGAGAGAGAGAGAGAGAGAGAGAGAGAGAGAGAGAGAGAGAGAGAGAGAGAGAGAGAGAGAGAGAGAGAGAGAGAGAGAGCAGTTACATAAAGGGGCAAGGGGAATAAGTGAATAGGAAGGGTTAAGTGAGGTAGGAGAAGGAAGGACAGAATAGAGGAGGGAATATGAGGAGGAATAACTAATTCTAATGGCCTTCTGAAAAAGTCATATGGAAACCTATTACTATAGAAACTTCCTAAAAATATAAACATACATATACATAAATTTAAAAGTTTAAGTGAAGTTACCCTTTATTGGTGAGACAATGCCCCTATTAGACACCATAGGCTACAAATTAAAAAGCCCTTCTTTTGGAACTGTTGGCCAATGGGATACCATAGACCACCAAACATTACAGCCTATTGCCATTATTCTTGGTTACCCTCCAGAACTTGATGGTAAGGCCCTAGCCTATTGCTAAAGATATCACATACTTGAATCAAAGACATGGAGCAATAAGCTGACACTGACCTGGAAGATTAAACCCTACTGGCTAGCTTTCATAATATTGGAAGGCTATGAATACTATTGGGGGAAAATGTCATCAATCTTTATTTTTTTTTTAAGATTTATTTATTTATTATGTATACAGTGAGTGTTCAGCCTGCAGGCCAGAAGGGGGCACCAGATCTCATTGTAAATGGTTGTGAGACACCATGTGGTTGCTGGGAATTGAACTCAGGACCTCTGGAAGAACAGCCAGTGCTCTCAACCTCTGAGCCATCTCTCCAGTCATCATCAATCTTACCTGGCTGTGACCCCTGAAAACTACAGTAACAACTGGCCTGAAAATATGCCAACTGGTTAACTAGTGGCCTAGATGTTATGGACATAACCAACCACTTTTTCATCGGATTTAAGGCTAACTCCACAATATTAAACTCATACCTGGCACTGTTATCAGTGTCTTAGGGGGATAACTGCTACTACTACATTGCTAAATGGACACGGTATTAAACTGACTCCTAATGACTTACTGTATACCCATAGATTAGTGCATTTCTCAGCCTTCATCAGAGAAGTTTATTCTTGCAGTAATGGTGATTAACAGAGACCCACAATAGGTCAACTTGGGGAGAATAAGAGACAGACTTTGGAGTACTCAGCTCCAAATGGGATATCTATATTGCACCTCTTCCCAAGAGGCTTAGGGACTATTATGAAAGAGAATGTCGGGAGAAAAAACAGAGGTAGTGAATGAATACAACAGGGCAGTCACAATAGCTGTGCTCACACATCTGGTGAACTCACGGCAATTATAACAAAATACACAAGACCTGCAGAAGTTCAAGACAGACAGAATCCCCAGAATGGAGTGCAGGATGGGGGTGAGCATGAAGTCCTAACACTCGTAAGGAGCTATTGGTAACCATAGCTGCTGTGATGCAGCCTGCTTTCTCTAAGGATGTGACCCCTGGTGGGTCCACCAGGCTCCAGGGCCCCATACCCAACAGTATTTGGGCAACACAAATTGGACTTGATGGGATATTTTTCAACACATGGTTTCTCTGTGTAGCCCTGGCTGTCCTGGAACTCAGTTATGTAGACCAAGCTAGCCTCAAACTCAGAGATATCCACCTGCCTCTGACTCCCACATGCTGGGATTAAAGGTATGTACTATTCATTGTACCTAGCTCACATAAAAATAAATTTTATAAAGTTTATAAAGTTGGGTGAATAGGGAGGTAGAAGTAGGTCTGGGAGGAGTTGGGGGGATAAATATGATCAAAATATACTGTATGAAATTCTCAAAGAATTAATAAAAATATTTTTAAAAAGAAATATGATTACTTGCCTAGCAAAATGATAAATGGTAATATTGCTTGGGGTTGTTAGATCCAGTAAAAGTGTTAGAGTAGGAAATAACTCAAAGACAAAATAAAATTCTCAAAAATTCTAAATTTTGAAAAATATACAAAGAACTATCCAGCTATAAGGCTTCTTTGGAAAGATTTTAATGGCCCCTTTAAATTTCCTTTACATAAATTACCATTGAGACAAAAGCAGTAGCAAGTATATGAATTAAGCCATAGGAAAATACTATTATAAATATTTAATCAATTCATCAATTCAATCAATACATCAGTAGGGATATATCAATAGCATGTTTTATAGAATTTTCAACTCTCAAAATATTGGGAAATGACATGTAAAGCTATTTTATAATTCTAGTAACTTATCTAAATACCCCCTGAGTATTTAAAGAAATCACCAGCTAGAATTCTACTCATAAAAAAAGGAATTCTTCATAAGTTTTACCAGAGCAAAACTACAGAAGCAGAGCCCCAATTAAGAATGTAAGGTCTGAGGCAAGTTATTCATGAGTAATGTGTAAAGCCTTGGCTTTCTTTTAAAAAGTTTCCCTTTGAATGACACTACATTCAAAAAGTAGAAATTCAATATGCATGACTGAGCACATCAGATCTACTGTATATCTGAATCTAAAATAATCTTGTTAATCTTGCTAATATGTGTTTGAAAAGAGTCCATTGGTATTTAAATGTATTCTTAACACTGCAGCAAAAACAGTTCAACTCATTACATGCTCCAGATCCCATAGGTTCACACAAGGCCATCCCAATTGTGTAGCTATAATGCTGTTCTCACCAACTTACTGCACAGAGGCCTATAACTGAACTGGTTCAGAGGAAAACATAAAACAAAATTCTGATGAACAATTAGGTATACTAAGCCTTTACTCAATCTTTTTCAGTATTTTCTGTTTCTGCCCTCACCATTCCTACAAATCTATTTATACTAAAGGCTACTTCTTAGAGGGAAAAAAACAAAATACTAAACAACAAAGGTATAAAATAAAAATTTTTGAAGGCATCTGTAGCATTTTCAATGCAATGACCAAAAATTACCAACATTGCTTCATTGACTCATTCATTTATATATTCAGTAACAATGATTTACTAAGCATAGTAGGCATTATTCTAGAAATTAACTACACATCACTGAACAAAAATGGACAGAAATTCCTGTCTTCAAGAAACATTGTTAATGTGATGTGAAATAAGATTCATAAAAATATCTGTTTAAAGAAATATGTTTCCATGCACTGGACCTTGGCTTTGAGATTCACAGCACTGGAAAAAATACGAGGAAGGGAAGAAAGAGAAAAAAACAACTATGTTAAAGAGTGTACAAGGTTAGGCTGGGTTGGGCTGAGGAATGTAGCTCATCTATCATGTACAAGGCCCTGGGTTTGGACCCCTGTGCTCCATAAACTGGATGTAGTGGTGCATGCCTGTAATCCCAGAACTTGAGAGGGAAGGCAGGAAGATCAGAAATACAAGCTGTGCAGAACTATTCCCAAACTCAAAGTTGAAATATAGCCCACACTTTAATTAAACAAGGACTATTGATAATTTTAACACAGATAAAAACTAAGGTAGTTATGGGACAATGGCCAACATTTCTTAGTGCAGAGGTTAGGGTTAATGATCTATGGAAATTTTCAAATGTGGAAAATAATAGATGAAACATAGAAACTAAGACACTATACCTTAAGAGCCTATGTTTCCTGATTAAATAAGTCACCATGGTACCCAATAATATAATCAGAATTTTAAAAATATTAAGTAACACTCTTATTTTGTCATTGGAAAGTATATTGACAATATTAGAAAATTACTCCTATTTAAGTCTCACTTCCCTTTCTGATTATAAAATAAGTAATAACATGTGGTTATGCCCACAAAATCTGTAAAATCCTGATTTCTCAGAGATTTGACCTCTTGTCACTAAAACATTTGGTACATGGAGAAAGGATGATATTTTTAAGAAGGAATTCAAAATGATGCTGTATAGTTATTATGATTTCTTGTGTTACATGATAATCCATTTACTTCTCCAAACTGAAATCTAGTCTAATACCAATATGTTCTAATATAAAAGAACAAATCAAATAATTTTTAACAGATAAGGGTTATAAAGATATAGATATTAAATACCAATCTTTCCTAATATTAAACCAAGTCACCCCACATGAAGTTAGCTATGGAATGAAATTGGCCAAAAGGAAAAGCTAACATTAAAAGTAATGAAAAATCTAAGCCAGGCGGTTGTGGTGCACGCCTTTAATCCCAGCACCTCAGAAGGCAGAGGCAGGTGGATCTCTGTGAGTTTGAGGCCAGCCTGGTCTACATAATGAGTTCCAGGATAGCCGGAGCTACAGAGAGAACCTGTATCCAAAACAAGGTAATAAAAAACCTATTCCTTTGCATGCTGATTTAAAAAATAAATAAAACATCCCTCAATGGCATATATGAAATTTTATAACAAAACCTATTATTTTGTATGCTAACTTTAAACATTCATTATTTTTTAAAAGATAATGAATTATTTCAAATACTAAAAACATCAAATAAATACTTAAGAGTACAAATCACAATAAAAAGAAAGGAAAAACTTATTATATTCAATCTGATTAAGAAGCATGATGACACAAAGAAAGGATTATTTGGTTGGTTAGAATGCCTGTTGAATCTCTTTAGGCCATAATTCATATATATACTTTACACAGGGTCTCAAGTTCATCGCATAGCCAAGGATGATCTTGAAGTTTTAATCTTCCTGCCTCCACTTCTCTACTGTTGAGATGATAGTTGTACAGGGCCATTTCTGGCTTATGTGATGCTAAGATGAAACCCACAACTTTCTACATGCTAGGCAATCATTCCACTAGTTGAACTATATTCTCAACCCCATACTTTGTTCTTTTAAAAAGGATATATTTATTTACTTATGAGTATGTATGTGTATGTGTGTGCACATGTATATGAGGGTGAGACCACCTGTGCACATGGACAGAGGCCAGAACAAGGACATCAGATGCACTCTTTTGTCACTCTTCATTCATTCCTTTTTGAGGCTAGATCTCTTCAACTAGTTGAAAGCCAGCAAGCCCCAGCAACTCTCCTTGGAGCTAGGGTTAAAGGCATTTATGAACACATCATACTGCCAGTAAACACACTATAGCAAGAACAACACAAAGAAAATAGACACGCAAGTCTACAACATACTGGTCATACAGAAAAGGAATTACTAAAGCTCTAGGAACTTTCAGCCACTGCTAGTTTCAGACTAGCCCTGAAATGATAATTTCATACTAATACCTACTTTACAATGCTAAGATGAGACTATATAGATGGTAGGCCCAATTTATTATTGCTGATTAAAATTATTGTGTCTACCAACCTTTGTGTTTAATATGAGGCCTTTTATTTTAATTAGATAAATAACTTTTTCAAGTTACCCTTACTTTTCTTGTTTTATCATATTTGTATGCATGTGTATGTGTGCTGTTGTATATGCATTCATGTACAGGAATACATATGGTGGCCAGAGCCTGATGCTGAGTATCTTCATCACTTGCTTTCCATCTTATTATTTTGAGACAGGGTCTTTCACTGAACCTGGAGTTCACAAATTTACTAGACTAGCAGGCAATGAGCTCTAGAGACCTGCCTGTCTCTAGGGACCCATGTGTGTCAACAACCTTATAACACCCAAAGTCAGGAGTACAAATGCATGCCCCCAACCCAGGCCTTTGTGTTGGTAAAGGGAACACAAACTCAGGGTCCTCATTTCCATGCAGCAAGCATTTTAGCCACTGAACCGTCTCCCCAGGCCAATCATTCTCTTTTCTGTTTCACATTTTAATGTAGTTTCTCTTGATTTGGGGATCTTTTAAACATTGACAGGTCATGCATTTTTATATTTTTCAATTATATTAAAGAAATAATGGATTATTCATTTTATATCTCATTGAATTATTATATTAAAAAATAATCAAGTGCTGACTAGCTTTAAGATACGTGCCTTGTACTCTTCTCTTATTCAGCTTTCTCTAATCCTAAAATACTTCAATAATTGCTTTTCATAGAATTCTAAGATATAGATAGATAGATGAGAGAGAGAGAGAGAGAGAGAGAGAGAGAGAGAGAGAGAGAGAGAGAGAGAGAGAGAGAGAACAGCATTACTTTCTACTGCAAACCCCTTGCAATGAGACACAGGAAGGATGTCTCAGGCAAAGAAAAATAGTTTTTTCCAAACAGAATAAGCTAATTGTAATAGGATTCAGAAAAACAAGAGATCAAAACAGCTTGGTACTTGGAAGGGAGGCAGGAGGATAAGTAGTTCAAGGTCATCCTCAAATACGAAGAGCATGAGGCCAGCCTGTACTATATGAGAGCCTGTCATAAAACGGAAACAAAGAAGAAAGAGCTAACATAATTCTCGAGAACAAAACTGAGCTGTCCAGCCTCTGGGTCCTGGCCCTCCAGGCAGTGTCAGGGGTGGACTCTCTCTCTCATAGTATGGGTCTCAAGCTCGACCAGTCATTGGTTGGCCACTCCCACAATGTCTGTGCCACCTTTACCCCAGCGTATCTTGTAGGCAGGGCAAATTGTAGGTCAGAGGAAATGTAGCTGGGTTGGGGGTCCCAGTTCCTCCACTGGAAGTCTTGCCTAGTTACAGGAGATGACTAGTTCAGGCTCCATATTTCCCATTTCTAAGAGTCTTAGCTAGGGGTCACTCATCCTCATAGATTCCTGGGAGTTTCCATTGCACTAGGTTTCTAGCTTATTTCCAAGTTGCCCCTTATTCCAGCTACCTTTCCCAGTACTATCTCCCTCCATCCTCCCCGACCTGATCCTTCCTGTTCCCATGCCCACTCACCCCCATCCAGACCCCCCTATCTGTGAGAGACCTAGGACAGACCCAAACACACGTGGCAAAAAAAGGTCAATGAAATGATTCCTAATGGTATTCTGGTATACTCATAAACCATTGCCCAGCCCAACTATCATCAGAGAGGCTTCATCCATCAACTGATGAAAACAGATGCAGAGACCCACAGCTAAACATTAGGTGGACTTTGGGGAAACCTGTGGAAAAGGGGGAGGAAGGATTATGAGGGCCAGAGAGGCCAAGGACACCACAAGAAAATCCACAGAACCAACTAACTTCAGCTCATAGGGGCTCACAGAGACTGAACCTACAACCAGAGACCTTGATGGGACCAACCTAGGCCCTCTGCATATATGTGACAGTTGTGTCTTTTTGTGGGACTCCTAACAGTGGGAGCAGGGGCTGTCTCTGACTCTGTTACCTGCTTTTGGGACCCTTTCCTCCTACTGGGTTGCCTCATCCAGCCTTAATAGGAGAGAAGGTGCCTAGTCTTACTGCAAATTGATATGCCATGGCTGGCTGATATACATGGGAGGGTTGCCCTTTTCTGAAGAGAAAGGAGGAGGAGTGGATGGGGTGAGGTTGGGGGAGGAACTGGGAAGAGAGAAGGGAGGGAGGAAGATGTGATTAGGCTGGGAAAAATTTAATTAATACAATTTAAAAAAAAACAAAAGTAGATTTTCTCTATTGAGACTATACTAAATTGAATATTGTCCTCTCCAATTTGATATCTACCTAGTACCTATGAATATCTTATCTGGAGGTGGGGTCTTTGCACTGTAATGAAGAAAAGGTCCCAGAGGGTTAAGTTGGTTCCCAAATGCAACATGACTTCTGTCTTTGTAAGAAAAGTACCTGGGCCAGTGAGATGGCTCAGTGGGCACAAGTACTTGCTGTTAAGCTTAACAACCTGAGTTTGAAACCTGGAATTTACATGGTGGAAGGAGAAGAGTGAAT
This sequence comes from Peromyscus maniculatus bairdii, assembly GCF_049852395.1. NCBI lineage: Eukaryota > Metazoa > Chordata > Mammalia > Rodentia > Cricetidae > Peromyscus > Peromyscus maniculatus. The sequence continues at coordinate 84,778,097 of NC_134875.1, read as the reverse complement.
TTTATAGGTCTAAATGCATACATTTAAAAAATCTGTTAGAGGGCTAGCAAGATGCCTCAGCAGGTAAAAGTGCTTTCTAACAAGCCTGATAATCTGAGTCCAATACTTGGTTCCCACAGGGTAAAAGGAGAGACCAAATCTTGCCAAATAGTCCTCTGACAGACACATGAGCACTGTGGCACAAACACACACCACACACACATAATATATTTTTTAAATGTATGGCTCTAGAGAGATGGATAAGAATACTTGCTGCTCTTGTAGAGGATCAGAGTTTGGCTCCCAGCACCCATGCTGAATGCCTTACAACTGCCTATAACTCCAGCTCCCTAGAATCCGATGCCCTCTTCTACCCTGGGCAACCTGCATTCACATACATACAAACACACATGCAAAAACCAAATCTTACACCTATGGTAAATATTATACTAAGTAAGGGTACACCCAAGGCATTTCCACTAATAGCAAGAAGAGGCGGGTGCCCACTGTATCTACTCTTACTTGATATAGTACTTGATGTATTAACTAGAGCATTAAGACAAGACAAAGAAATAAAAGACAGAAATAAGAAAGGAAGAGGTCAAACGACTTTTATTTGCAGATGAGATTACTCTATACCTAAGAGACTCTAGACACCACCAGAAAACTCCTATAACTGATAAGTACTTTCAGCAAAGTGGCAAGATACAAAAATCAGTAGCCTTCCTGTACAAAAATAGCAAATATGCTGAGAAAGAAATCAGGAAAATAGCCTTACAATCGCCTGAAAAATAAAGTAAAATGATACCTTATAATAAACTTCAACAAGGAGTGAAAGACCTCTGTAGTAACTTTAAAACACTAAAGAAAGCAAGTGAAGAAGATAATAAAATGGAAAGATTCCCCATGCTAATGAATCGGAAGAACCGTTATTGTGAAAATGGCTATACTACCAAAGGTGATATACAGATTCAATGCAATCCCAACATCAAGATCCCATTGCTATTCACAGAAGAGACTCCAATTTCATTTCATTTCACAGAAATAGAAAAGAGAATCTTAGAATTCATACTGAAAGACAATAAACCTAGGACACCCAAAGTAATCCCACACAAAAAGAATAATACCAGAGCTATCAACATATCTGATCAAAATTAGTACAAGCAACACTATGACCAATCCTGTATGCTACCCAATAAGAAAACATGAACATAGCATCTCTTCTCTCATTAATTGACACCAAATTCAAGATCAAAACACATTCTGAAAACTGTCAAGGTCATGAGTGTCAAAGCAAGATGAAAAATTATTCCATATAGGAGCAGCCTAGAGACTATAATCATAGATTAAATCTTTTTTTTATATAGGTCATAGCTGGAAAACTTGAATCTGAACTCTCGGGATAACAGATATGTGAATTGTTTACACTAGTTTTGTAACTTTTTAGTAAACATGAAAAATGTTTAATATTTAAACTTAAAAGAGTACCTGGTACATTTGTGTGATGTATAAATGTATAAATTCAGTTCTACATTAAAGAAAATATTTAATGGAAATTAACAGTTTCACAGATACAGTTTATATAACTTTTAGCACATTTTCCCTAACATCCAACTCTATCTCTGTCATTAATCCCTCTGTAAGAGTGAAGTCTGAAGCAGGCATAAACAATGAAGGAAAAGCTGGCCAGTGAGAGGAATCAGGGCAGGAAAGGGAAAGAAGAAAAGCAAAAGACTATATTTGGAAATTCTGATGAGACCCAGTAAAGAAAGCAGTCTTTATCCTATTGAATCTCTTATACCTCCAAATCCCAACATAGGAAAATACTAGGATAGTAAGAGTGACATAATTAACTGCACTCAACCTCATCAGCAGAGAAATAAACTCATTTTTATCCTTTGATTATATAGCATGAAATATTATCAAAATGGTTTGACAATAAAAGGATGAGCAAAGAAATCTAAGAGCTAACTGGTGTCATCTTTTTGAATGCCCTTTCTGATACAGAACAAGGGAAGCAAATTGTTTTAAAGATCAGCTAAAAAAGTAGGACTGATCTCAAATAGAATCTCGAAAAAGTTCTGCACAGCAGTGATAACTCTTCATGGATTTGATATAGCATATTTTCAAACTCTTGGAGAATAAGTGCAAAACTTCCACTTACCATTTCAGGGAGCCTCATCAGCATATCTTTACAACGTAATATGCACATAGATGCTTTCTGAAAATCCCCTTGAGCAACAGCCTAAGAAAGAGGGTATCAATAAGTGGTTAAAATTAAATGACAAGATAACTGTCTCACAGTCTTATTTATTTTGTCTTTATTTGTGAGAGTGTGTGGCACGTGCACACACATACTAAGGCTTGTGTGGAACTATGTAGCCCAGACTGACCTCCAATACAGTGATCCTCCTGCATCAGCCTCCCCAAATGCTGTGATTATACCTGTGAGTCACCACATAGGGCTTTTTTTTCCCAACAAAACGTTATAAATCACTTTCTAGGGGAGAAAACCCCTACATTTGCTGTTTTCTTCTCTTTATGTAAAGTCAAATATTCTCGTGCTTTAATTTTGGGGGATTTAACTCAGTGCTGGAGTACAGACAAATATTTAGAATCCATCTCCAACACCAAAAAGATGTAAAATGCCCATCTCACTCTAGTTTTCTCCTCTATCAGCCTGACAAATATAAACCTTGATATCTTTCTAAATAGCTATCCCACTATGGTTTTTATAGAATATTTTAAAAAGAAAATAAATTAAGACAAGAATATCAATAAACCAAATCACACTTACAGAGATTAAAAATAATGATACCATCTATATTGTAAATATCCAGTCAATACTTGCCAAGGAAATCTTATAATTAAGAAGAATACTTCATATTAGGATGCTGCTTTCTATTCTCATAACATGCAAAACAATGAGACTAATGCTCGAATAAACTATAAAATGTTTATCATTATTCATTTTATTCTATAGAAATTAAAGCTACAGTAATACATGTTATTATAGTTTTAATAGAAATATTAATGAAATTCCATAGTAAAACAAAAGATGTGTGTTGCTGGAGGGCTTCTCTTCAGGTTCCACCAAGCCCTGCAGTCCCACAATCCACGTATAAAATAATCACTCAGACACTTATATTACTTATAAACTGTATGCCCGTGGAAGGCTTCTTGCTAACTGTTCTTTTATCTTAAATTAACCCATTTTTATAAATCTATACCTTGCCACGTGGCTGGTGGCTTACCAGCATCTTTACACGCTGCTTGTCCTGGCGGTGGCTGCAGTGTGTCTCCCCCCTTCTTCCTGTTTCCCCAATTCTCCTCTCTCCTTGTCCTGCCTATACTTCCTGTCTGGTCACTGGCCATCAGTGTTTTATTTATATAGAGCAATATCCACAGCAATGTGTAGTTAACTATGTTGTGACAAGACTATGGGGAAACTGGCTACATATCTCAGTGGCAGAATACTTGCCCAGCATGCATAATACCCTGTGACTGAAAAAAGATTGTGAACTTTTCTCAGAAGGAAAGGAACTTAAAACATATTTTAAATTATAGAGAAAATCAGTATGCTTCAAACTTACAAGATAGAGAATTCAAACAAAAGCAAGTCTTAAAGAAGAGTCAGGGCTAGGGATATCTCAATGGTAGAGCACCTTCCAAGGACATCAAGGTCTTGTGTTCCATTCCTCACATCACCAACCCCAAATAAAACAAGAGACAGAGAGATAAGAGGCAGCATGCTATATATATATATTGGTCTATAGCCATCCCAGTGTGTGTCAGAAAATCACATAACCATGTTTTGCCACTTTGAGACTAATTCATTACATCTAAGACAATGTAGTGAAAAAATTATGCATGCACTTTTGCTCTCCAGCTATTCCATTTCTTTGCTCAGTGAACTTTTAAAAAGTCATAACTTATTTGGGTCTCAATTCTCCTAACTATAAAATAGAGACAGTAATATCTACCACATAGAATTGGTCATATGATTATCAAATGAGAACATGGATGTGAAAGCATATAACTATATAACACAACATACAATAACATAAACACTGAAGCTGAGAGTATAGCTCAGTGATAGAACACTTCTAATATGGCCTACTATAGATGTAACCAACCATTTTATTAAATAAGAAACACAGAACCAATGCAAAGAAGAAAGCCAAGAGATCAGAGCTAAGAGCCTTACCCATCTGCTGCAGCTAGCCTCTTCAGCCAAGAGACCTACTTCCTGTGTTTTTGTCTTTATATAGACTTTCTTTTCTGCCTTCTCATTGGTTGTAAACCCAACCACATGACTGCCTTGTCACTGCCTGTCTGTACAGACCTCCAGGTCTTCTATGGTTGGTATTGAGATTAAAGGCGCGTGTCTCCAAAGCTGGCTATATCCTTGAACACACCGAGATCTACCTAGCTCTACCTATCAAGTGCTGGGATTAAAGGCGTGCACCACCACCGCCCAGCTTTTGCTATGGCTCTAATAGCTCTGACCCCCAGGCAACTTCATTAACATACAAATCACATTTTAGTACAAATAAAATATCACTATAGCCTATGTTTAATTAACTAACACAGAAAGAAAAAGAAGGGGTAAGGAGAGGAGAGGAAGGGAGCAGAAGAGAAGAACATTTTTGGCAGTCAAAACTACCATCAGTGTCAAGAATCCAGAGAAAAGTTATTTTTTCCTATACAGTATTCAGTGATGATAAAGAAAAGAACCTTCTCTGAAATCATAATCTGATGAATCAATAAAGTGTTACAAATTATCCTAATGGATGAAGAATCTTAGATTTAGAAGAGCTCTAAAGTTGGATTTGAACTGTTGCTCAACAATAGATTATACCTATAGTTACATAAGGATTAAATGCTAGAGAGACAGTAGACAACTAAGTGTTCACAACAATACAATCAATCTAAAGACAGTAAATTACACTAAATGGATCCATAATAAATAAATAATTGATGCTGCTAACTGGACCCTCTTTGCAGATCAGCAAACAAGAATGTTATAACTATCAATACTACGTGGACACTCAGTCAAAATTAATTTTTTTTCTTTCTTTTCTGATAACTTAGTTCATTTCCCACAAAAGTGAAACATCTTGTGATTTCAAGTCTTCCATAACATGACATATCCTCCTACCTACTGTGCTCCTCCCCAAGATTCATTTCTTACCTGAGGTACATTTTTACCCTCTAATTCTCTACAATTTAAAAAGTATATTTTATGTCCCTTTTCTTCTGAAAAAAAAATTTACAATCTTCTTCCTCAATCCCAGGGCATCATGCATGCTGGGCAAGTGTTCTATCACTGAGCTATATAGCCAGTCTCTCCACAGTCTTAATTATCACATATTGTTAACTACTAATTTTTTGGTGTACTATATAATTTCCCCTTTAAAGCAATTAACCCTGTTGCAATGCATCTGTCTATGGATTTGTATTCTCCACAAAGTTTACATTTCTGTAAGACAGGTACTACATATTAAACTTAACTGACCTTTTAATCACTAGGTCACAGAGCAACAATTCATATAGTAAGCACCAATTAACTGTTCTTCACTCTACATATGCATCTGACCACATTAATTTTCCTTTTTTATTTAGATTGTATTATTAGTGTACATGTATGGGGGGTATGTGAGTGTACATATGTGACAGTGCTTATGTGGAGATCAGAGGACAAGTTTATGAAGTTAGTTCTCTCCTTCTCCCTTTATGTGGGTTCCAAGTATGGAAATCACATTACCAGGCTTGCATGGCAAGCACACTTACCCACTAAGACATCTTGTTGCTCCCCTAGATTAATTTTCATCTCCTCCTAATCTGTAGTTCTCTCTTCTTTATGCACCTCCTCCAATCTGCTTCTCCCTAACTTTTGACAGTTTACTTATATTCTACCTTGAAATAACATAACTTTCCATTGACCATGGTACTCTATGACCCAAATTTCTTGTTCTTTTCCTTTTTTTATTCTTCTTACCCTTCTTCCTTTGTGCTTACCTCTCTTTCCTCTTTTTTCCCTCATTGTTAAATACTCTGGCATAATGCACTGTACTAATTGTTCTCAGATTTTTTTTACATTTTTTTTATTTTATTTTACAATACTATTCAGTTCTACATAACACCCACAGATTCCCTTGTTCTCCCCCTTCCTGCCCCCCTCCCCTTCCCACCACCTCCAGATCAAGGCCACCCCCGAGGACTGAGATCGACCTGATAGACTCAGTCCAGGCAGGTCCAGTCCCCTCTCAGATTTTAACACGCAATAAAATGTCAAAATGAAGATTTTTGGCCCTGCCCACAGAATATGTGATTTCTTGGGTACCCAAGAATGAATTTCCAAGTGATATAGATATTGTTCGTCCAGGAACCACAAGCCACACTCTGAAAATCACATCTGTAGACCAATTCTATAAACAATCCCTTGGTCTCAAAATACTTTAACTGAAAAATTATCAAAGACTTGGTAGATGGTTGAGCAAGTAAAGGCACTTGGTGCTCTTGCAAAGTACTGAGTTTGATTCCCAGCACCCACATGAGGCAGCTTACAACCACCTGTAACTCCAGCTCCAGGGGATTCAATGTCATCTTCTGACCTCCATGAGCACTCACACACATGTGGCTTGCATAAGAGCGCAGGCAGGCACACATACTCATACACACACACACACACACACACACACACACACACACACACACACATAAAAATGCTTTTTTAATTTTCAAGAACTTGAACATATTTTGTTTATATCAGTTAATGCCAGCACTTGGGAGGCAGAGGCAAGTAGACCTCTGTGAGTTCGAGGCCAGCCTGGTCTATAGAATGAGTTCCAGGACAGCTAGGGCTGTAACATAGAGGAACCCTGTCTCAAAAAGCCAAAAAGATCTCCAAACACATGAAAATATTTACCAATAGTATTAATTAAAACAAAAATAAATATTATTTATTTTAAAAATAACAAACCTGGGTGTGGTGGCACATACCTTTAATCCCAACACTCAGAAGGCAGAAGCAGGTGGACTTCTGTGAGTTCCAGGCCAGCCTGGTCTATATAGCAAGTTCCAGGACAGACAGAGCTACATAGAGTGGCCATGTCCCAAATAAATAAATAAATAAATACATACATACATACATACATACATACTGAAACACACACAAATAAACAAACAGATACAATAAGATGTAGTAGTGTACTCCTGTAATCTCAGCATTGCACTCCTAAACTGAGGCTGTAGGACTGGCAAGGGCTTCAGCCATTCTAGACTACAAGTGAACTAAAGGCAAGCATGGACTTACATAGCATTGCCTTGCCTCAAAAAGTCTGTGTATTAACACTGTTATAAAAGCAAGCTAAATTATTCCAAAACAAAAAGTAGTGAAAAGAGTATCATTTTATATCTTTGCAGATCTATTTAATTTCTAGCATTTCACAATGCCTGGATTCTTCTTTCTACATTATGTTTATGGTTGAATATATAAAGAAAATTTAGCTTAATACATGCATGTAGTTTGAAAATAGTCTTTTCAGATACTTGTGGATATTCTTCTTTCATACAATACCAAATTTTTATTGAACTTTCCATCCTTTGCTTACATTAAGATCCTGTAGGCCTACTTACATTTTGAATCAATCTTTAACCAATATGTGCTTTCATAAAATATAAAATGGAAATTTTTAAAAATTGCAATTAAAATGCAAATGTCAGTGTACAGAGACATAATACATAAGAAACAATCAAAGGAGAGCTGGTGAAAAGACTCAATGGGAAGATAACTTATCTTGCAAGCCTAATGACCAGAGTTCCATCCAAGAGCCCATGGTGAAAGGATAAAACTGACTCCCAAAAGTCATACTCTGATCACACACACACACACACACACACACACACACACACACACACACACACCATGTACAAATTAATATAGTAAATATCTTTTAATCAGGAGGGAAGACAGTGAGTTAAAGATAATTTGCATCTCCACAAATTTGAAGCAAAGCATTAGATGTGTGGGTAAATCTGTATGGCTATAGGAGAGGTGAGTGGCATGGACAGTACAAAAGAGCAACAATTAGAACTAGATGGTAGCCAGAAAATTGAATTTTAGATCTGAAACAAAAACATAAAGCACTTGACAATAAAAAAAAGTGGGGTTTTTAGCAAAAAGAAAAAAAGAAAGACAGAAAGAAAAGGAAAGCCTTGATGAGCTCCACAGGCACACAATCTGGTAATCTTCAAAATTACAGTACAAGCTAAATGATGTATAATCATGCAGCAGGCAGGCAGAATGACTAGGGGCTAAGAGCCTATACTTTGTAGCTCACTCACTGATGCTGCAGTAAGGAATCATCTAAGAGAAGTCTCACAGTCAAATCTCTATCAGAAGAGCAGAATCCCCTATAGTTCTCTATCTCCTACCCCCAAATGCATCCTGCTCTCCACTGGGTAAGTGAGTAATCATCTAGAGAATCAGTGTGGGCCCAGAAAACAGGTTGTGATTTAGATGAAGACTTGTGGGGATGTGGCTCAGATCTACTTGGACAGGAAGCTTAGGCCACCAAAAAGAAAGAAACCAAAGGCAGATAACATTGTGAAATCGCAATCCTGCAGCAGCAGAATAGGGCAGGGAGATTAACATATGAAAGAAGTCAGTTGGCCTAAAGAATAGAAACCCCTCCCCAACAGGGCTACTTACTTATAAGGACAGAGCACACATAAGAAAAGCCAAATAAGGAAAAGGCAGGTTCTATAAAAAATGATCCATATTCTCCCCACCCAGGGCCTTTGTGCTTCTAACTTTTCCAGCTCTCTGGCCCACTTCTATCTCAGAAGTTCTCTCTCAATAAACCGTCTCTATTTTTACAACTATCTAATTTTTGTCTATTTGTTTTGTTTGGAAACACAAGAACCTGTAAATCTCAAGTATATGGGTGACCTCTGGACTATGACCCATACCTATCACAGTCTGACCTCTAGGAAGAGATAAATAACTAGTTTTGTGTGGGTATGAGAGGGCTGGGATTGCTAGAACAAAGACTGGCATGACTAGGGTACAGAGAACTGTTACTAAGTACACTACAACTTGCCCTACAAGTGTAGATTGCTTTGCTCTGACCGTTTTCCACACCAGAGAAATTTAATAGAAATGCAGACAATTCGGGTATTTTCCATACCCACATTCTCATGAGCAGAGATTCTGGTATGAGGGACCATCCAACCAAGTAGTCCTCTGGCCTAGTTGGTGGGACCAGTTTGAAGGCTGTGCCTATACTTGCCACATTGGCAAGCCTGGGTGGGAAAACTTACTGGCAACAATTCATTCAGCCCGGGAATGGTCATGGAAACATTGCACAGTGGTAGCTTACAAAGGGCCCTTTCTGGGCTATCTTCTTAGGACTTCAGAAAGAAAACAACTCAACATTCCCCTGCTAGTAAGTAAGCTCCAAAGAACAAGGCTAAGGGGAAAACTATCCTCTACCTCCTCGAGAAGGCTCATACTGCCTCTCAGTTTGAGCTTATAGTCCATTATAGCAAAGAAGGCATGCAAGCATAGTGGTGAGAGTAGCTGCCAACGATGGCACAGGGCATGAAACAGCAGGTCACAAGTCAACAATGAAGAGTAACTATTAAAAAGTCCACCCTCGCCGGGCAGTGGTGGTAGCGCACGCCTTTAATCCCAGCACTGAGAGACAGGAAACCGAGACAGGTGGAACTCAGTGAGTTTGACACCAGCCTCGTCTACAGAGCGAGTTCCAAGACAGCCAAGAGCTGTTACCCAGAGCAACTCTGTCTTGAAAAAACAAAAACAACAAAAAAAGAGTCCACCCCTTGTCAATCTGACAACCAAACACATCACTTAAAAATCCTAACATTCAAATTTGCAGGCAAATGGATGGAACTAGAAAATATCATCCTGACTCAGAAAAAATAACCCAGACTCAAAAGGACAGCCATGGTATGTACTCACTCATAAGTGGATACTAGATGTAAAGCAAAGGATAACCAGACTACAATCCACAGCTCCAGAGAAGCTAGCTAATAAGGAGGACCCAAAGAGGGACACATGGATCGCCCTGGAGAGGGGAAATAGATGAGGTCTCCATGAGCTCACTGGGGATGGGGAGAGCAATGGAGGGTAAGTAATGGGGGATGAGAACAGAAGGGAATGGGATGGTTGAGCTGGAACAGGGATGGAGTAGGAGAGCAATGAAAGAGATACCACAATAGAGGGAGACATCATGAGGATAGGGAGAAACCGAGTGCTAGGGAAGTTCCCAGGAATCCACAAGGATGACCCCAGCTTAGACCACTAGCAATAGTGGAGAGTGTTCCTGAACTGGTAATCAGATTGGTGAATACCCTGTGATCATAGAGCCTTTCTGCAGTAACCAATGGAAGCAGATGCAGAGATCCACAGCCAAACACCAGGCCAAGCTCCAGGAGTCCAGTCAAAGAGAGAGAAGAGGGATTCTATGAGCAAGGGGCATCAAGATCATGATGGGGAAACCTACAGAGACAACCAAACCAAACTAGTGGGAACTCTCTCTTTTTTTGCATCTCAAATATATTTATTGATGCCACGTCACAATTGGTACTTATACAAGTTTATAGCAATGATCCATGCTCCCATCTAACACAGCTTACTTAACTTTAACCAACAGATACTTCATCTTTACTGGACTCAAGGAGTGGGTTAATGATGCCCATGAGAAGGTGTAGAGCCTTTCTAATCTTTACTTCTTTTATCAGCACTCCTGACTTTATAACTGATGAAGCTCATCAACTCCATTGCCACCCAATTGTCTTGGTAAAGCTGAATAAAGTAGGGTTTTATGGCATCCCAGACATTGTAAATAAGGCTTTGAAACAATCTCATCAGGACCAAGGCTATAGGCTATACTAGATTCTATAACTTAATTGGGAAAGGTCCAATTCTCAAGTTTTGATTCAGAGGTAAAATTTTTTCTGTTTTGTTTTGTGTGGGGCGTTTACCCACCAGCCCCACAGCTCCCCAGAGTTTTCTTGAGTGTGAGCAGCAGGAAATATTAGATAGAAGGATTTATTGCGGAGAATCTTGCGGAGATAAACAGATAGAAAATAAAGGACAGCCTCGAGAGGGCCTGGAACCTTTTCCAACGGCCCCAACTGTCTCTGCCCCAGGGTTTTTATAGAGATGCCAAGGGGTGGAGCAAAAGACCTCCTCCCCCAGCACAGCCAAGTGCAGACCATCTCAGACACCTGCACTCAGGCCCGTGGTCCAATCATCCTCTATGCGGACCTGCTGGGTAAAGCCACGAGGAACCCGAAAACGGGATCCCACAGTTTTGGTTTTTGAGGAAGGGTGTTCTCAATGGGTAGCCCTGGCTGTCCTAGAACTCAATATATATGTAGACCAGGCTGGTCTTGACCTCCCAAAGATCTACCTGCCTCTGCTTTCCAAGTGCTGCAATTAAAGGTGTGGACCACCATGCCTAGCCTCAAATGTCTCTTTAATAGTTCAAAGTCTCACAACTATGGGATCCTATAAAATCAAAAATAAGTCACATACTTCTTATTCCAAGAGAAAAGAACCAGACACACTTATAATTAAATCAAAGCAAAACCAAAAATCTAACTGTAAATAGCTCAGTGTCTAATGTCTGAAACTCAGTGTTCTGGGACCCAAAGGGTCTAGGAAGCTCCATCTCCTGGATCACACACACACACACACACACACACACACACACACACACACACACACACACACACACACAGCCTGTCTCATACATTCAGGCTGCCTCCACATCTATTGCTGTCTTTGGTGATTATCCTGCACTCCTGGCATCTAAAATATTCTGGAGTCTTCACTGCAACTGGGTTGCACCTTCACCAGTGGCCTCTCTGGGCCCCTCTTCAGGGACTCCAACTCTGTCACACACCGTGCCAAACCTCAGCTGCTCTCATGAGCCCTTCAATCTGTAATGTTCATGCTGTCAAAACAGTAACGTGGGAGATTCTTACAAATTAACAAACTTGGTTGCCACCTTGAGATGCATCCCTGATCCCCTCTGGACCACAGCTCTGCATGCTGACCCTGAGAAAATACTTTCTAGAAGATTTCATCTCAATGATGCTGGTCTCACAGCTGATTTTTCAGTCCCAGCTAATGAGTAGCAATTGTCCCAGTAAATAAAAGGTTTCGCTTCAATGGTGCTGAACTCTTGTTAATCACAACTGATCTTTGAGCCCTAGCTGACCAGAAACCATGGGTTCTTAACTCAAGATATCACATTAACAACCCTGAAAGAGCCTTTAAGGGACGCTCAAATCCCCCTCTAACACTTTACAAGCCAGGCCTCCATCAACAGTCTGCACACTAGAGAGACAGAGATCCCAGGAGCTGCTGAGTCCAAGAAGCTGAATGCCTTCACAGCCCTAATCTGTTGTTGAAAGCCTGAAAGCTCCCTCATGTTGCTGGGATTGAGTGCATGCTGGATGGCTGAAGAAGCTGGAGTCTGATGTGAGGGCAGTGTCTGGGCAGCAGCCAGATCAGGAAGAAGAGATGGAAGGTGCACACACGGATTCTTCCTTGGACCTCTTTATATCTGGGCCACCCACTGCAGGTTCCACCCATTTTGAATGTAGGTCTATCCTGTTAATTCTCTCCAGAAACACCCTCATAGGCAGGCTTGGGTGTGTCTCCTAGGTGATTCTAAATACTGTCAAGCTGACACTCAAGACAAGACCAACCACCCTCAGAATCCTAGTAAAGTACTCTGATCATTATAGATATTGCCTGCTGAATAATTTAATAAATAATAAACAAAGCAATTATCTAACTAATTCAATGGTAAGTACCTAAACAATTATAAAGCCTATTAAATCTCTAAGAAATATCTCATAGGCTATTTATTGGGAAAAAGAAACCCCATTAACAAAATCTATACTATATAGTATATAGTATCATATATTACTATATAATAATAAAATTAATAATTTTAACAATGGCCTTTAAGGAAAGGTCTGACAAGAAGCTGTCAACAAAACCCTTAAGCCTTAATTATGAGGATGTCTTAGAAGCAGAACAGCAAACAGAATTACCTTTAACTGGGTTTGGTGGCATGAGCCTATAATCCCATCTACCTGGGAGGCTAAGGCAGGAGAATTCCAATTTCAAGGCCTGCCTGGGATACAGAGTGAGTTCAAGGCCAGCCTGAAGTTAGCAAAACCTGTATAAAAATAAAAAATAAATTTAAAAAGGGATTTGGGAACTGAGTGTAGTACACATCTTTAATCCCAGCACTTGGGAGGCAGAGACAGGTGGATCTCTGTGAGTTTCAGACTAGCTAGGGCTACAATAGCCCTTGCCTCAAAAAATCCAAAAAAGGAGGGTTGGGGATTCACCTGTAGAGTTGCGGCCTACCATCCCCAAAACCCTCTGTTCAGTGCCGTGACTTTTTAAGGATGTCACCATCAGTCAGAGCTAATAATTACATAATTCTCATTACTGATCATAGCTACTACTAAAATTTTCAGCTAGTTAATGATGCTACTTTGAAATCAACGTCTAGAACACTGAAGAAATGCTTCAAGATTTTCTAGAAGCACAGAATCTTAGCATTAAGAAAGCTATGAGTCACAGAAATTTAACTTGCCATCTAATGAAGGAATCCTTTCTGTAATATATAATTCTTAGGATGGTCACATCTTTGCTCACAATCTTCTAGTGACAAAATAATTCTCTTTCCACAAAGTTGTCAGATTATAGGATTACTGTCTAATAAATGGTTACTCTTTACACTGATCTGAAATTTGTCTTCCTGTAGGTTTTACCAAATGGTCTTCATTTTGTTCTGTGGAGTTTCATTGTTCTTTAATATTTTAGTCCTTAGTTCTTAAAACATTCAGAGAAAGGCTGTCATCCCTACTATCTCAGTTTTTTCAGCATAGACATTATATTCTCCAAATATTTTTACATGATATATTCTCTACACTAACTCAATTATTTTTAAAGTACAATGCCTAGAAATGATCACAATACTCGAAATTTAGTTAAATTAAAATGCCTTCCTAGATATTATTAAAATAGGCTATGATACAGGCTTTCACTAGGTAGGTCAGGCTGGTTTCAAACTCCTGATCTCAAGTGATCTTTTGTTTAATTTATTTATTTATTTTACATCCTGGTGACAGTTTACCCTCCTTCCTCTCCTCCCAGCCCCTCCTCTCTCTTCCATCTGTCCCCACCCCCCAATCCATTCCCCCTCTGTTTCTGTTTAGGAAAGGGCAGGTCTCCCATAAGTATCAACAAAACATGGCGTATCAAGCTGCAGTAAGACTAAGCCCCTCCCTATGTATTAAGGCTGGGCAAGGCGACTCAGTAAGAGGAGTAGGGTCCGGAAAGCCAGTAAAAGAGTCAGAGACAGCCCCTGTTCCCACTGTTAGGAGTCCCACAAGAGGACCAAGCTACACAAGTGATCTTAATGCCTCAGCCTTCTGAATAACTGTGACTATGGGAAGGAACCAGCACTCCTGGCTGTACCAGTTACTTTTCTTATTGCTGCAATCTAATACCTGACAAAAGCAACTAAAGAAAAGAAAGGTTTGTTTTGGATTACAGTTCAAGGGGAAGTCCATCATAGCAGGAAAAGGCCTGGTGGTAGGAATGGGAGGCTTCCGGTCATATTGTATCCACAACCTGAGCTGGTGCTGCCCATATTCACAATGGGTCTTCTTACCATAGTTAACCTCACAATCTCCCACAGACATACGTAGAGCTCTAACCTAATCTAGATTGATCCTTCACAGACATGCACAGAGGCTGGTCTCCTAGGTGATTCTAGACACTGTCTAATTGATAATTAAAATGCTAAACTGGATACAGATTTTTTCCCATGAACTACAGTCAAACCAAATGCACCTCTGTCCCCAGTCTAATACATAGGCAATTGGCAGTACTGTACATATATAGTTACTTGCTTATGAAATATTGGCTTTCGTAGGCTAAGAAATGTCAAGTGACAGTTCAAAGGCATAGAACAAATTGATGAGTTAAGGTGTAAAACTGAGCATGGTAGAACACACTTAACTTTCACCAGGAGACTTTAAGACAGGAGGATTAAGAGTTCAAGGCTAGCCTTGCCTACATATCCTATCATAATAATAATAATAATAATAATAATAATAATAATAATAATAAAAGTCCAAGGCCTGGTAGACTTTATATCAGTATTTCATTAATTGCCTTAAAGTAGTTCACAAATGATATTAACAACAAAAGCAAGATAAAAAATATGAAGAGGAAATTCATTTACATGATCAATCTCATTTGCAGTGTATGGAACATTAGACAGAAAATCTAGTGGCATTTATATTTTGGGGGTAACCGGAAGCCATCTAACTGGACTTAAGGCTTCCTTAATAGGAGGGAACTCGTGCCCGGTGTTGTCAAGTTAGCTATGACTGCTAAGATCCTGAACCCTAGAGGAGAACTTCCTACTGTCACTTTCCTAAACCCATGTAATTCCTAAGCTGAGCATTCTAAATACTGATCCTTTAGCTACAGATAAGAGGAGTTCTCACCCCTTATCTTTTTGAAGCAGGTGGAAATTATTACAGAAATCTATAACTGGTCAAAATGTAGAGAACAGTAGACCATGGAGTGTACAACCCCAAAAATACATCTACAATGCAACCCCTATGCTTAAGGCTAAGGGAACATCTCAGAAGGGGGGCAGAAAGAGTGTAAGAGCCAGAGAACTAGTGAATGACAAGGAAGCTACATCAATGAGATCTAAACAGGACCTGCATAATGACACCACCAGTTGACATAGCAGTGCAGAAGGGGAAAATCTCACTAGGTCCCACCCCTAATGAAAAGCTAGAGGTAATTAATGGCTGCTGAGAGAGGGAGAATCAGTCTTCTCCAGAGATGAGCTCCCTGATAGGTTATCCAATCCCAAGCAGTCAGCCCTCTAAACACATACATATGAACAACACTACATGGACTCAGCAGTGTGTGTGTGTGTGTGTGTGTGTGTGTGTGTGTGTGTGTGTGTGTGTGTGTAAAACAATAATTGAAGAAAAAGTCAATAGTTTGAGGGAGAGGAGACATAGGAAGAGTTAGAGGGGCAGAAGGAAGAGTGGAAATGGTTTAAATACAGTACTCATGTATGAAATTCTGAAAAAAAGTTAAAGAACATCTTGATTCTGGTCTTGGATCTTCAGGTAAATAATGTCTCCTCTATGAAATTCAGTTTCATCATTACAAAATAAAACATACCCTGATTTGAGCAATGCACAATATATATAATATATATAACATACATCCCATAAATTTTGTGTCAATTTAAATTTTTAACAGAAAGTATAAAAAAAGGAGAGCCAGACATGGTGGTATACACCTTTATTCTCAGCACTCAAGAGACAGAGGCAGACCTCTGTGAGTTCAAGGCTAGACTGGTCTATATATTGAGTTTCAGGCTAAACAGGGCTACATACATACATAGTGAGATACTTCCTCAAAAAACAAAGAAAATATATATAAATGTTTGTATATAAGGACACTTTATATTATGAAGATAGCAATACTCCTCAACATGGTCTATGGATCCAACTCTATTCCTATTGTAATTATAGTTGGTTTCTTTGTGCAAAGTGACAATTTAATCCTAAAATTCATATGGAAATGCAACGGACCCAGAATACTCAAAACAATATTGAAAAACTGGGTAACTCACAATTTCAAAACTTACTATACAATTACAATAATCAGGACAGTCTGGTGCTAGCACAAAGACAGATACATCCAACCAACATAGAATACAGACCAAAAATAAGCCCTCATATTTGTGATCAATTTATTTTTGACAAAGTTACCAAGATTACTTAACAAGGAAATACAGTTTCTCAACAAGTGGCATTTGAGATAGTTGGATAGCCATGTGCACAAGTAAGAATGGAGTTAGATATCTGTCTCACTTCATACCTAGAAATAAATTTAAAAAGGATCATGGGTTTAAATATAATTAACTGAAACCATCAAACTTTTAGATATGGAGAAGATGAAGCTCCCATGCACTCCTGACAGAAATGTAAAATGGCATAGCCACTGTGGAAGATAATCTGGCACTTTCTCAGAAAAGTTGCTAACTCTAAAACAGTTACACTTACAATGCTACCCAGCAATTCTACTTCTAGGTTTATATCCAAGAGAAATAAAAAAAAATGTCAATATAAAACTCTGCACATGAATGGTAACAGTAAAATAATGCATAATAACCAAATATTGGAAATGACTCAAATGTCTATCAACGGATGAGTGGATAAATAAAAAGAGCATATCTGCAAAGTGAAGCATGATGCAACATGATTGAGCCTTAAACAATAATGCTAAATAAAGATGTTAATCACAAAGACCACTTCTTGTATGTCTCTACTTGCATGAAATGTCCAAAATAGGCAAATTTACACACAGAAAGTTAACTCATGGTTCTAAAGACTGGTACCAGGAAAAATGGAGCTTGACTGCTAATGGGTAAGATGTTTCATCATGGAGTAAAAAATGTACTAAATTTGGACTGTGATGAGTACTATATGATTCTATAAATATATTAAAATCACTGACACATTATAAATAGATGCATTTTATGGTGTAGAAATTGTCAATAAAGATGTTAAAATAATAATATTATATTTTAAGGTCTCTTTCATTTCTAGAATTACTGTAGGCAAACTCATCACAGTTTATATTTTGCCAACTAAAGATGCACACCTAACCCTATAATGACAAAACAGGGAAAGTAATAAAGCAACAAATAATAAAGTACAATTTTGAAATTTTAATATTTATATAATACTAGCAGACTTTTTAAAGTATCAATGAAGAACACAGAACAATTATAAATGAGAAGGCACCTTTGAGGCCAACTATTTAAAGCACACTATAAATGTAAGAGAATCTCAAGGCTGGATA
Organism: Peromyscus maniculatus bairdii; assembly: GCF_049852395.1. NCBI lineage: Eukaryota > Metazoa > Chordata > Mammalia > Rodentia > Cricetidae > Peromyscus > Peromyscus maniculatus. The sequence goes on along the minus strand of NC_134875.1, from coordinate 84,760,144 downwards.
GATATCTCAATGTGTAAGAGCATTTGCTCTCCAAGCATAACACCTGAGTTCAAATCCCCAGCACATACTAGGTCACCCAGCCTAGCTCCAACAGCAAGCTTCTGGCCCAGTAAGACACCCTATTTCAAGGGACTAAGGCAAAGATGATAGAGGAAGACACTCGATGTCTTGCTCCAGCCTTTCTGCATGTGCACACAAAGGCACACCCTCCCCACACACTCACATGCATGCATCATAACACATCCACACACACATGAAAAAAAAATAATTTAAAACAAGACTCTCAGAGACAGTATTCAAGTAAAAGTTATTGCCATAAATAAATAGCAGGTGTTAAATGAATTGGTTGAAAATTATGCTTAGCTATTATCTTTCTTTTCACCCTCATTCACCCTACACATATAACAGTCACCACTGGTAATATCAACTATCATACTATAATATCCCATAGAAAGCCAAGGACACATCTTATCACTTTCACATTTACATTTACAAAATGTCCTGTTGTAAGGCCACACTGTTTATGATACCTACTGACTCAGCTTGAAAAGAAAGCACATGGAAGACACCCTTCTCCACAGTGATCTTATGCATGGTCAAGTTGGCCTCAGTGTAGCAGCTCTGTATTAACTTGACATATAATTTCTCCAGACCCTGGAAAATAAGACAATACAAGTATGAGATTTACCACAGATGTTACTAATAACTGCCACAGCTGAAAATCAATGGTAACTTACAGCCATGGCAGCTTGAAAAAATTCATCAGCAATCGGAGCATTTCCAGTATCCAACCATTCTTTTCCCGTTTTCATATTCATCTAGAAAACAGAAGTTAGGAAATTATTTTAAAACTTCACACCTCTCCCAAATTGACTGAAGGATGTTAGAAAAAAATTATCCTGTATATTGAAACACAATAGACAGGAAAAAAACAGCAGTCAGCACTTAACTCAAGTTCTGTTCTCTGCTTTGAATTTCAACTTAAGAGAAGTGGTCTTAAGAAAAGTAGCAATTGCCGGGTGGCAGTGGCGCACGCCTTCAATCCCAGCACTCAGGAGGCAGAGCCAAGCAGATCTCTGTGAGTTCAAGGCCAGCCTGGTCTACAGAGTGAGTTCCAGGACAGGCATCAAAACTACACAGAGAAACCCTGTTTCAAGAAACAAAAAACAAAAAAACAGCAACAACAAAAAATTAATGTTTGTGCTGATTAGTTTTAGTGTCAACTTGACACAACCTAAGATCACCTGGAAAAAGAGTCTTAATGTCAAATTATCAAGATCAGATTGGCCTATAGATATATTGTTGGGAGAGTCTCTGGATTGTTATCTGATATAGGAAGACACAGCCCATTTTGGGTACTGCCATCCCCTCGCTAGGGGATCCTGTACTTCATAAAGCAGGAGAATGCTAGATGGGAGCAAGCAAGCAAGGATATGTATATTCTCTTCATCTTGACTGTAGATATGATATGACTGCTTGAGTTCCTGCCTTGCCTTCCCTTCACCAATGGACTGTGACCTGAAATTGTAAACCAAAGAAACCCTTTCTCCTCTACATTGCTTTTTGTCTGGATATTCATCACAGCAACAAAAATGAAACTAGAACAATGCCTTGAAAACATGTCTTCTGAGAAAATATTTTTAATATTTCAGATGGTCATGTATGAAGTTCTCAAAAATTCCAGCCTAATAGATATCAGTAGTTCCAGACCAGCACAGACTACACTGTAAGGCCTTGTCATACATACATACATACATACATACATACATAGCAAGTAGCAAGGAAATCATCCAGTCAATAAATGGACAAACAAACTGAACAGAAAATTCTCTTATATTTTGGTTGTGAGCCTAATCTTTAACAGCTGAGTCATCTCTCCAGTCCAACAGAAAATTCTCAAAGAAATACTACTGTCCAATGAACATATGAAAAATGTTCAGCATCATTATACATCATGAAACTCAAAATCAAAATCACATTGATATTGTATCTCACCCCCGTCAGACTAACTACCATCAAGAGAACAAATAACAACAAATGCTAAGGAGATGCAGAGGGAAGTATGGGAAGAACTACTGTACACTGCTAAAGGAAGGTGTAGATTAGTGTAATAAATGGAGGTTTCTAAAAAAAAAAAACAAACAACTAAAACTAGAACTACCAATAGACTAAGCTATACCCCTCAAAGGCCAATACTAGAACTACCAATAGACTCAGCTATACCACTCAAAGGCCAATACCCCTAGGAATCTAAGTCAGCATACCACAGAAATATCTGCACATATACATGAGGCATATATAAATGATGGACTTTTATTCAACTATAAAGAACAAAATCATGTAATTTGCAGAAAAATAGGTAGTACTATAAATCATCATGTTAAGGGAAATAAACCACATTCAGAAAGACAAATATCACATGGTTTCTTTCATATTTACAATCAATATATCGCTATCTATCTCTACAAACACACACACACACACACACACACACACACACACACACACACACACACACATGCACGCACACACGCACCATGACAGTATAAAGGAGATCCTTTGGGGGAGGAAGAGAAATAAAGGGAAGGCGGAAAGAGGTCAAGAGAGTATAATAGGCAGGTTAATATAAGCAAAGCACAATTATATATGTGTATCAAATTGATATAATGAGACCCATTACTTAGTACATATAATAATAACTGAAAATTGAATAAAAGTTCTAAAAAGAAAAAAGAAGAGTGGCCATAAATTGATTATTCTATTTAGTGATAAATAATCAGGCGAAATTGGGGTATCATCTTAACTGATTTTTCTGCATGTTTGATCTTTATGGTTTTAGGGCTTGGATATAGCACAGTGCTTGCCTCACATAGCTAAGAAACTGGATTCGAACCCCTACAGATGTGCACTACTATGCCCAGCTCCTGTACTGTTTTTAAATAATAATAATAATCAAAAAGGACTTTCTGTTCCAGCCATGACTGAATAGTTTAAGTCAAATCAGTCTTCCCACTGAAAATAGCATTTTATAAAAGCTGCACAAAACACAAGTGACTGCAACCTTTGAAAGAAGGGAAACACAAAAAGTAAACCCCCACAATCAACAGTTTTATCCCATCACATATGTTTATTTATATACTATTAGCATATTTACCTATTTGTAGTTCACAAAGCACCCCTCATAAAACTGTAATTTAGCCCTATAGCACTTACAATAAGTATTCTTATCCTCATTTTACAAATGAGAAAACTAATCTTACAAAGTAACATAGCTAGTAAGTCTCAGGGCTAGAATGCAAACCCAGGTCTTCACATTTCACATGTTATCTATTCTTGCTGGGTATATAAGCCTATAGTCCCAGCTACTTAGGAGACAGACACAAGATGATTGCTTGAGACAAGGAGTTTGAAATTAGCCTGAGTAATAGAGTGAGACTCTTGCCTCAAAAGTAAGTAAATAAGTAAGTGACACCCACCTTTAATGGCAGTACCAGAGAGGTAGAGGTAAAGGCAGAAGTATCTCTCTGAGTTCAAGGCCAGCTTGGTCTACATAACAAATTCCAATTCAGCCAGGGCTACATAGTGAGACCCTGTCGCAAAAAAAAAAAAAAAAAAAAAAATAGTGGGACCAAAGAGATGCTCAGTGGTTAAGAGCACTTGCTGCTCTTCCAGAGGACCCAGGTTTGATTCCAAGTATGCACAAAGTGATTCATAACCATCTGTAACTCCAGTTCCAGGGGACCTGATGCCCTCTTCTGGCCTCCCAGGGCACTAGTTACACAAATGGTTCAGGCAAAACACCCAAACATATAAATTCGTTAAATAAATAATAAAGAAGCAAGCAAGCCAAGCATGATGATTCACATCTTTAATCTCAGCACCTCAGGAGGCTGAGGCAAGAGGATCATGAGTTCCAAGTCAGCCTGAGGGCTATGGTTTGAATATGAAATATCCTCCATAGGCTCATGTCTTGAGACTTAGTCTTCAGCTGGTAGAAGTACTGGAAACTTCAGTGAGTCAGACATGGCTGGAAGAAGTCAGGCACTGAGAACAGGTCCTTAAGGCCACCTTGTCTCTGATCACTTCCATTTTGAGGGTTAAAATCTTTGGACATGGTCTTGATACATAGCACTCCCCAGTCAGCCTGGTAGTCACTGTATAGTTTAAAATGGCCTCTAACTTTTCATCAATCCTCCTGCCTCAGCCCCCAAATGCTGAGATTCCAGGCATGTGCCACTCTGCCTAGCTTCCTTCCTGCCTTTTCTTTGCTTTCTGGTTAACATGATGTGAGACGTTCTGCTTTACCACATGCACTCTACCATGAGAGACTGATACCTCTGAAACCAGGAGCTAAAACATACCCTTCCTCCTCACTGTTGCTTATATCATAGTACTCTGTCACTGCAATTAGAAAGCCAGCTAAAATACTAGGCTACAAAATCCTGTAACCAAAAGCAACCAATCAATCCAGAACTCCTTTCACTGATGAACAGTTTAAAGTTTTCATGAGAAAACCCTGTTTCCTGCTTTTTGAGACAGGGTCTCATTATATAGCCCAGTCTGATGTGAAAAATCTCTAAAGCCCAGCTGACTTCAAACTTGAGATCCTCCTGCCTTAGCTTCCTAAGTACTGCAATTGTATGTGCTACCATACCTGGCCTAGAAAAAAAAATCTTTTAAGGTCAAATACCATCATCCTCTTATGTAGAAAACAGTTACTCTATCAAGTTAGAGGTGATAAATGTATAAAAGGATTAATAAATATAGAATTGTAATTTCAGTATTTTTTTCATTGAGGCATTCTATTAACTACAGTACTTCTGAGAACAACTCTACTAGGTATACTACCAATAAAAGGCCCATGAATAACACTAAAGAGTTCTTCCAGTTATATACTAACTTTAATTATTATCATAGAAGTAACCACTGTGTCATTTTATTTTATTTCATTTCTTCAATTAATCAGGACTTACCAAAGTCTGTCTTTGAATAGCTTCTTCTGAAGAAACTGAGATTCCATACATACATACCAGCTTACAAGCAATATGACACACTGCAAAATAGTAATTAGATATCCATTAAACACAAAGCATTCAATCTCTTTATACACACACACACACAAACACACACACACACACACACACACACACACACACAAAGTAGCAATGATTAAAGTGAAGCCAGTTTTATTATTTAAAAAAAGAACTTTTTTATTGTTTTTTGCATAATTTTGTTATTAGTTTTATTTAGTCTGGGTTTTGGTGTTGTTTGAGAGAGGGTCTCATATAGCCCAGGCTGGCCTCAAATTCACTATGCAGCTGAGGCTAGCTTTGAACTCCTGAACCTCCAGCCTTCAACTCTCAAGAGATGGGATCATAGACATGGGCCACCACATACAGAATTCTTTTTTCTTTTAAATTTTTTTTCAAACAATATATTTTGATTATATTCTTTCCCTTCCCTAATTGTTCCCAGATCCTTCCCACCTCCCTACCCACCCAACTTCATGCTCTCTCTCAAACAAATGAAAATCAAAACAAATAAAAACCTATTAAGACAAAAAATACCAAAACAAAATAAAAAGTACACAAAAACATATGGAGTCCATTTTGTGTTACATCCAGCATTTTACTTTATATTCTGTTTTCCTTTTTCCAATACTGAGGCTCACACATTCACATAGTAAGTAAATATGTGGGGGGTTTATGTGTTTTTCCAATGCCAATGTTTAAAAACTCACACAGTGAGTATTATAGCACATAGCTACACTCCTGAGCCCAAAATAAGAATTTTTAAAGCCTATTTAAATAATCGATTTTCAAAAGCAAATAACCTGAAATTTATCAAATTAATTGCTTGGTTACTAATTCCAGTCAAATATATATAATATTTATAATTCTAACATCTTAATTTCTATAGGAGTTAAATCCTAAATACTCACTGAGGATATCTGAATCCACATGATGCTCATGAATCATGCTAACAAAATAATTCTCAGTAGAGTTGCAACCTATAGCTATTCATCATCTGACAAATTTCTGGATATCAGGGTAGTTTTACATTTTCTTCTAAAATCTGAAACTATATATTTTCTTAGATAACATAAAAGTTCTTAAAGTATAATTCATAAAATACAGGTGTCTTTATTATATAGTTCACTGTCACTGAAAATAGAAAGTCTGCATAAATGTAACTTGTTCATTATCTGTACTGGGTCTTATCATAAAACATACGTAAGTTTTTTTTAATGAGTTTATATATCACTGAACTAGTTGCCTTTTTCTTTTGAAACAGTCTCATATAGCCCAGGACAGCCTCAAACTGACTATGAAACCAAGGGTGACCTTGAACTTCTGATATCCTGAGTCCTCACCTCAGATTACAGGCATGCACAACTGTCTGATTTATGCAGTGCTGGAGATTGAACCCAGGACTTCATATATTCTTGACAAGTACTCTTTCAGCTGAACTACATACCCAGTCAATTTTATGCTATATCTCAATAATCATTCTATCCATGCTGGTACCATTTCTAATAAACATTCTACTGTAAAAAAAATCCCAGCTAAAATTATAGGATAATTGAAGTGGTCAGATTTTTATTGCTTATTATGAAATCTCTTAAAGTTATTTTTCTGACAAATATTTTTGGTAAATAATTTCTAATTGTATATTTACAGTGATTTGAATTTCCAGTTTTAAAATGGTTTGAAAATGTTTCCTTTTTGTTGGTTTATTAGTTCTTTAGTTATTTTCAAGAACACTGATGGTTCAATTACTCCTCCTCTTAAAGTTATCTTCAATATCATCTCCAAATTTTCTTTCCTTCTACCTTCAAACATACTCAACTCACCTCATCCCTACCACAAAAAAGCAAATAACTTTACTGTGTTTCAAACCTGTATCCTATTTCTCCTCTTCCTTTCAGTGACAAACTTTCTAAAAAAATTTATAATTTTTATGTACTTAAGTATTTCTCTGCATGTATGTCTGTGCACAACATATATGCCTGGTCCCCAAGAACAAGAAGAGAGTGTCAGATCTCCTGGAATTGAAGTAATAGATGGTTGAGAATGGCCATGTGGGTGCTAGGAATTGAACCTGAGTCCTCTGGAAAAGCAGCAAGTGCTCTTAAGAACTGAGCCATCTCTCCAACCCCTTCTTTTTATGAGACAAGATCTCAACTATGTAGTTCCAACTGGCCTGGAACTCACTGTGTAGACCAGGCTGGCCTCAAATCACAAAGATCTGCCTGCCTCTGCTTTTTATGTGCTAGATAGAATTAAAGGCATGCATCCACCACACCTGGCTTTGATAAATGACCTTTTAATTTTTATTTTATATGTTTGAATGTTTTGTCTGAATGTATGTCTGTGTACCACATGCATGCCTGGTGTTCAAGGAGGCCAACAAAGAAGGTGTCAGGTATCCTGGAACTGAAGTTACAGATGGTTGTGAGCCACCACATGGGTGCTGAAAATCAAACCCAGGTACTCTGGAAGAGCAGCCAGTGCTCTTAACCACTGACCCATCTCTCCAGCCCCCAAACTTCTTAAAATGAATAATCTATCTGCCTCTGTTTTCTTTCCATTACTAAAGAACAATGTTTCTCAACCTTACAACTTTATTAAAATTGAACTCCCAAAAATTAGCTTCCTTGAGAATCACTATTTTCTCCTTCAGAGAACTCAACTACTCTTACAGCTTCCAACTACCACCTTCATGGGAATAATTGGCAAAACTACAGGCTCAGCCTCAATGTGTGTGTCATATCTCCAGTCTACTATTACCACAGTTTATAAAAACAGTTTAAGGGTGCTATATAGTTCAGTGACAAAAGTGCTCACATAGTATGCATGAGGTCTTCAATTCCCAATATCACATGCACACAAATAAAATTTACAAGTCTATCCTCTATTTTAGGTTTTCCCATTTCTGTTCATTATTCCGTAATTCTTCCAAATTATTAAAAAAAAACTGTAAAAATCTTGGTGACTTTTTTCCATCATGTAACATAATCCAAGCACACTGAATTTGTTTATAAGAAGACAAAGTATCTTTTAATCAACGCAGTTTTAGAACAAATCTTTTAAATCTTCCTGCAACATAGCTAATTCTTTACTATGTCAAAGTACCAGATTAAGAGTATATATATATATATATATATATATATATATATATATATATATATAAGCAAGATGTGGTAAGGCATACCTATAATTAACAGTACTTGGGAGGCTGAGGCTGGAGGATTGCAAGTTCAATGCCAGCATAAGATAGACAAGTCTGAGGCCAGCCTGAGCTACATAACAAGCCCCTGTCTTAAAGTAACTAAAAAATAACAAAAAATAAGACCTGATAAATTCAGTATGTTGGGAGAAGTCCTTGAGCTGAAGACCCACTTCATCTACTATATTGCTGTGGGATGGTCTGTATGTCAAATCTGTTGCTCTGATATTTTAAAGGTACCTGGACTTCAAAATTTGGATGTAAGGATATGTTGCTTTGGAAAAGAGGCTCTGCTTTTGTTTCCACAGAAAGCCAGAGGCTATGGATTTGTTCCAGATTAAGATACATCAGGTACCAGCCAAGACCCCCTGAAAGGTCTCCGATGACACTATGGCCCAGATAATCTAACATCCAGAGCGGTTTCAAGGCAACTGGCTCAGACGATACACCCTCACAGACTACTCCATGATCTTAAAATTTTCTTTGTGTCCCCATAAGATACAGCACCCCCCCCCCTCCAGCAGGAAGTAGTAAGAGAAGCTACGCCCAAATTCCTAAATATACCAAGCTGGCTTTGGAGATGTGTAAAAGTTAAAACCTTCCTTTTTAAAAAAAGAAAAGGGGAAGTGCTGTGGGATGGTCTGTATGTCAAATCTGTTGCTCTGATTGGTCAAAAAATAAAACACTGATTGGCCAGTGGCCAGGCAGGAAGTATAGACGGGACAAACAGAGAGGAGAATTAAGGGAACAGGAATGGAAAGGGAGTCACTGCCAGCCGCCGCCATGACAAGCAGCATGTGAAGATGCCAGTAAGCCACGAGCCACATGGCAAGGTATAGATTTATGGAAATGGATTAATTTAAGCTGTAAGAACAGTTAGCAAGAAGCCTGCCACGGCCATACAGTTTGTAAGCAATATAAGTCTCTGTGTTTACTTGGTTGGGTCTGAGCGGCTGTGGGACTGCTGGTGACAGAGATTTGTACTGACTGTGGGCAAGGCAGGAAAACTCTAGCTAAACTATATCCCTCAGATTTAAGAATTTAAATATCATATTTAAGCATTTAATATCATAGACTTCACTTGTGTAGTGTTTCTCTGATAAATTCTTGTTCTTCTTTCCTCAGAACTATAGGAGTTAAGGCACCTGAAAGCAATAATACCAGTACTTATCTTAAAGGGAGAGAACTAGTCTCTAAATATAATAATGGAGGGGTAAACCCATGAAAAAAAAATATCTTTGATTATATCAACTACTAGCTACCTTATCTGAAATTGTATAGTTTCATATTTACAGTCACAAACATAAAAACTTAGTAAAGTCTGCTTGCTGTATAGAGGAAAAAAGGAATTTGCCTTTACAAAGTCAAGCAGTTAGAGGTCCTTGCTCCAATGTGTCCTTTATCATTGGATAGTACCTTTCATGAATGAATTTACTGGCACTATCCTTGTTCAAAAACAGTAACTGTCAGCAAATTAGGCCTTAATTGTTTTAGGTAAAGCAACTAACCCTTTACCAAACACTGAAGCACCCAAAAAGATGTTTGACTTGGGTTTTCTGTTCGTTTGCTTGTTTTACTGTTCTCATTTTTTGCTTTTACAAGTAGAAATGATTTCTACAGTTTTTCTTAGTAATTTACCACTATGTTTATTGGCATGCTGAGGGAATACTTCTTTAAATTTTTAAAAAATCAGGAGGCTAGAGAGATGGTTTAGTATTTAGAAGTACTGATTGCTCTTCCAGAGGACCTGAATTCAATATCCAGCACCCACATGGTGGCTCACAACCATCTGTAACTCATGCATGTGGTATGCAGGTATATATGCAGGGAAAACACCAATACACATAAATAAACAAAAATTTAAAAATCTAAATCCCTCACATGGCAATGTATTTCATTCTAATATTAGCAGAGAGAGGAAACTCCTATTTGAAAGTCCTTTAGATTATGGAAGGTTTTGACCATATCTTTCCAGTGACCCATGTTCTTTCACATTCCCCTAGTGTTTAGTTTCCCATCTTTTGATTGTCATTGTTCATCTCCAGACTATCTTGCAGTGGTACCTTAAAACTTGTATCAACAAAGAGATAGCTCTGAAAACTCACAAACAGTTGGAAGCTATTAGCTTGGGAAACAGAAACCAGTGCTTTCAAACTATTTGTTTGGCTGTCACTTAACAAAATAATCCCTATCTAAGAATTGGTCAGAACAGTCAAACTTCAGGAATATTACCCATGTCTAGTAAGACTATTTTTCATAATGGGTCTCAAAACATATACCTACATTTAGCTGTCTGGCTTTCATTCACAGACAATTCTATTCTCTTGGTAACTGTCCAGTTCCACAGGTTCACTGCAAATTCTTCAATCTAGACAAAAGGAAACATTTCTTTAGTCAGCTAAGACACTCCCCACCTTCAATGATAGATTCTGTCTTGTATGTTATATGCTTATATAGGTATCGTTTGTCATTTCCTGACCCTCCAAATATAATCTCAATAGACCTCTCCTCACAAAAAACTTACCATCTCTTAATAGGATTATCTTGCCACCTAAACACAATTTGTGTATTCTTATTTATGTATCTTTGGGGTAGGATTTTCGAGACAGGGTCTCTCTGTGTAGCCCTGGCTGTCCTGGAACTCACTCTGTAGACCAGGTCGGCCTCGAACTCAGAGATCCACTTGACTCTGCCTCCATAGTGCTGAGATTAAAGGCTTGCACCACCATACCCAGCCTATTTATGTAGCTTGAGTCATACTGTTCACTTTAACCTGAATTATAGCCCTTCCCTTCATCTACTATGTAAATCAAACCTGTTTTAGTCCCATTAGCAACATCCAGGAAACATTCAGCAGTCTCCTTTTTGGCACATCTTTGGCAATGTGATGAGGTCAAACTCAAAATTCCGTGAGTATTAAGCAAGCACTCCACCATAAACTTCACCCTCAGCTCTTTCTTCTTTGAATTCCTACATATATTGCCACACAATTGAGCAATTAATTATTAAACTGCATCATTCACTCGTGGTTTGGTTTCGTTAGTTTAGTTTGAGGTTTTTTTGGGGGGAGGGCAAAAGAGCAAGGTCTCTCTCTGTGTAGCCCTACCTGACCTGGCACTCAGGATATGGATCAGTTTGGCTTAGAATTTATAGCAATTCACCTGCCTGTGCCTCATGAGCGATGGAAGTATAGGCCTGCAACACTATGCTTAACCTGTTGATGTTTCTTGCCCTGGATTGAACCCAAGATCTCTCACATACCGGGCAAGCTTTTAAAACTAAGCTACAGAGTGGTGGCACATGCCTTTAATCCCAGCACTCAGGAGGCAGAGGCAGGCGGATCTCTGTGAGTTCAAGGACAGCCTGGTCTACAAAGCAAGATCCAGGACAGCCTTATTTTTAAGTTCTTATCCTTGTTTCCCAACTGGGCTCCTTGGTAGGAAATACATGTCTTATAGAACATATATAACATAGTACATGCAAAAATGTTAGATAAAGAATATGCATTTAAATAATAAATAATAATGTTCATTTTATTGTGTTTCATTCTGGGAATTAGGGGACCAAGTTTATAAATGCCCCTCTAGGGTTTATCTTTCTATAAGGTAGAACCTAGTTAACTGAATAAAAAGCTAAATCAAGCTTGCACTGTCTCAAGGGAAAAAATGAAGACTCAAGATATATGTAAATGGTGGGCTGGAGAGATGGTTCAACTGTTAAGAATGCTGGCTGCTCTTCCAGAGGATCCAGGTTCAATTCCCAGGACCCACTTAGCAGCTCACAGCTGTTATAACTCCAGTTCCAGGGGATCTGACACCCTCACACAGCCACACATGAAGGCAAAACACCAATGCACATAAAATGAAAATAAATCATTTTTAAAAAGATATGAGTAAAAAAAAGATATGTGTAAATGGGAATAGGTTGGGGGGGGTGTTATAACCTAATGGTAGCATCCTTCCCTAGATTCATTCCCCAGTTCTGACAGAAAAAAAACAACTTTGGAAAATAGTTTAGTGTCTGGCAAGCAACCTTGGAAGGCAATAACTGGGCCTGGATGTTACTACTGTCTGAGACCAATATAGCATGGCCTTGACTTAAATCCTCCAAGGGGTGATGGTGAATAATGATAAAATCTACATACCATTACCTTATGACAAATACATTGACAGTACCTGACTAAGGAGAACAAGTCAAATACACACACACTATAAATAGCAATGGTGGTATAGGTTTTTATTCCTTACAAGAGATGGAAGCCAGGGCCTTGTATACACTAGACAAGAGTACACAGGACAAGATATTTACCACTGAACTATATCCCTAGCTCTCTATTTTACTGTCTTTTCTCCTTTCTCATCTCAGTACCACCTTCCTCATCTTCACCTCCACCATTTTTCTGATGAGATTCTATTCAGACACAGACAATTTAGCATAGGTGTCACGTCACTTTACTATTCTGGGGCAAATTCTCAGGCCAACCTCCATTCTGTTTCTCTGTGTAGCTTTGGCTCCTTTCCTGGAACTCACTCTATAGCCCAGGCTGGCCTTGAACTCACAGAGATCTGCCTGCCTCTGCCTCCCAAGTGCTGGGATTAAAGATGTGCACCACCACTGCCTGGCCTACTTTATGATTTTTAAATAAATGTGTATCTTTCCATATTTTATTAGAAGGTACAAAGTGAATTATGAATATAAATACTTCAAAGGCACAAAATGATCATTTTTAACACGTACATAATAAATGCCTACTATATGGCTGATTTTCTGTTAGGTTTCTATAAATGTATAATAATAAACACAGCTAGGGCTGGAGAGATGGCACAGAGGTTAAGAACACTTATTCTTGCAGAGGACCCAGGTTCCCAGTTCCCAGCACCCACATGGTAGATTACAGTTGTCCATAATTCCAGCTGCAGTGGATCCAGCACTTTTTCTGGTCTCCACAGGCACCAGGCACACATACAGTGTACTTTCATACATGCACACAAAATACTCATACACATAAAATAAAATAAGCAAACCTTTAAAAATAATAAAACAAAACAAATATTTGCAACAAACAGAAGTACACAACATGAAGATTAAGCTTTCTAGAAAGAAAGACAGAAATTTAAGATATTTCCAAAATCAAGTGAATTTTCTTACAAAATAAAACCAGACCATTTTTATTATTATGTTTATATGCTTACTTATGTATTTATTTATGTATTTATGGTGGAGGGGAAAGCATGTGTGTGACAGTCAGAAAATAACTTGAGGGTCCCAGAGATCAAACTCAGGTCATCAGACTTGATGGTTTTAATTGCTGAGCCATCTTGATAGCCCAAGACTAGACTCTTGATATTGAACCTTATAATAACTTTTCACTAACAATTAAGTACAATAAGAGGTTATAATTTTAAAAGACTTACATACTAAGTAATCTGCTAAAAGACATTATAACTAATCAACAAATTCAGCAAGGCTACAAGAAGATCAACATATAAAATTGAATGAATAGTAGACTGAGACTCAGCTCACTGAAAGACTGCTTGTCTAGCATGCACCAGGCCCAGGTTCAATGCTCAAAACAAGAAAACACAAGCAAAACACCCACAAGAAAACAAAGCAAAAAAAAGCCTAAACTGAATTTCTATGCAACAATTAATAAATCATCTGAAATTTAAATTAATTTATTTCCAATAACATTATCAAGACTAAAGTATTCAGGAATAAAACTATCAAAATAAGTTCAAAATTTATGCCCCAAGACTAAGAAATTAAAGATGACCTAATGAATAAGAAAGCATACCATTGTGCCGACAGTGGTGGCGCTTGCCTTTAATCCCAGCACTTGGGAGGCAGAGACAGGCAGATCTCTGTGAGTTTGAGGCCAGCCTGGTCTACAAAGTGAGTTACAGGAAAGGCACAAAACTACACAGAGAAACCCTGTCTCAAAAAATGAAAAAAAAAAGAAAAGAAAACATACCATTTTATAGATCAAAAAACTTAATATTAAGATAAAATGCTCCTTAAATTGACCTATAAATTTGTTTATAGAATATATGAGTGCTTTGTTTGCATGTACAACAGAAAAGGGCAACAGATCCCATTACAAATGATTGTAAACCATTATGTGGAGGCCAGGAATTGAACTCAGAACCTCCAGAAGAGCAGAGAGAGGAGCCAGGGCTCTCCATGCTGAGCCATGTCTCCAGTCTCCAACCTATAAATTTAACTGCAGTCTTGATCAAAGTTCTACCTTCCATCTTTGCATAAACTGATGAAATGATCCCAGAATCTATATGAAAATAATACCAGTAATATTCAAAAACAGTCTAGAAAACCAAGAACAAAATTAGGGCCCTCACATTTTTTAATTTCAAAATTCACTCCAAAGCTACAATGGAAAGGGCATAGGGAAAAACAGTGGACAAGAACAACTTCCAGAAATAAACCTTCACATTTATGGTTGACATACTTTTAACAGCGGGGCTAAGACAAACACAATGAGAAAAAGTCTTCCACAAATGAGGCTGTAACAACTCATTATCCACCTGCAAAAGAATAAAGTTGAATTCCTTTTTCACACCATATGTAAACAAGTTGAAGGGACTGGAGAGCTGGCTCAGTGGTTAAGAGCACTTGTTGCTCTTGCAGAGGATATAGGTTCAGTTCCCAGCACCCACATGGCTGCTTACAACTGTCTGTAACTCCTGTTCCAGGGGATGCTCATATAAACATAAATGCAGGCAAAACACCAATGTATATAAAATACAAATAAAGAAATTTTTAAAAGAATTAAAGGTATAAAATTAATTTTTTAAAAAGATGTTAGGGACTAGATAGATTTATGGCTCAAGGGTTAAAATTACTTTCTGTTCTTCCAGAGGACCAAAATTCAGTTCCCAGGTGGGCAGACTCACAATTACCTGTTAACTCCAGCTCCTGGAGCATCCAATGCCTCTGGCCTCCATAGGCACCTGTGGTGGTATTCTAATTGTACTGAAATGTGATTTTGATTGTATGTTAATAAATAAAGTTACCCGGGGGTCAGAGCTATTAGAGCCATAGACAGAGTGTGGCGGTGGTGGCATACGCCTTTAATCCCATAGATCTCTATGTGTTCAGGGATACAGCCAGCATTGGAGACATATGCCTTTAAGACCTAGGGGGCTGTACATTCAGACAGTGACGAGGCAGTCACGTGTTTGGGTTTACAACCAATGAGAAGGCAGAATGACTGGAAAATCGATTTACAGACAGGAAGTAGCTCTCTTTCGGGAAGCTGGGACACCGCAGGCGGAAGGGTGAGATTTTAGCTCTGAGCTCTGACCTCTCGGCTTTCTCTTTTACATTGTTTCTGTGTTTCTTATTTAATAAGACGGTTAGTTACATCAACAGGCACCTGCCCTCACATGCATATACCTACACATACACATTAATATATACATATACATTATTAAAGATAATAAAAATAAATCTTAAATTTTATTACATTTTTATTTATTTTGTATGGTAGGGGACACATAGGCAGGGTAGGGGACAACTTAAGGATGTTGGTTTTCTCCTTCCACCATGTGAATTTTAGGAATCAAACTTAGGTTGTCAGGCTTGGAAAGAGGTATCTTTACCTGCTGAGCCATCTCACTGGCCCTAAAACCCTTACAGGAAAATACAGGAATGGATGCTAGAAACCGTGCAACCATGAGGACCTGAGCTCAGATCCTCAAACACCCACACAAAATCCAGACGTGGTGGTGCACACCTATATAATGCTAGCACTGGAAAGGCACAAACAGAAGGCTCACTAGGGCTTACAAGCCAGCTAGTCTTGTTCAGTCAGTGACCTCCAGGTTCAGTGTGAGACCCTGTCTAAAAAAATTCAAAGGGTGTGGGGATGGAGAAATGGCTCAGTGGTTAAGGGCATATACTGTTCTTGCAGAGGCCCTGAGCACAGCTCCAGGGGATCTGAAGCCTCTGGCCTCCATAGGCACCTGTACTCACATGCACAAACCTACATGCAGACACACACCTGTACATAATTGAAAATAAATATTTAAAACAAACTTATCACCAAAAGATTATCATAAACAAAATAAGTTTTTACCAACCTGAATATTCTGTATTTCAGCCAGAGACTCCCTGTTGACAATTGATATGCTCCTGAAGAATCTGTCAATTATTTCATGTAGTCTCCATGAATCCCCAGTTATGATTAGGGTTTTAACAATTTCTGAAATAACGAGTAATAAATGAGTTATGAACTTATCACAATTGGTTAAAGTTAGCAAAGCATTGTGAAACTTGTTCCTAGATCTCTAGCAAATAAATACAGCATTAAGGAACTTGAAATTATCCTAAAAGCAGAAACTGAAAATAAAATTTCTTTTAGCTAAAGCTAGGGTACTGCTTTGGGATGGTCTGTATGTCCAATTACTCTGATTGGTCAATAAATAAAACACTGATTGGTCAGTGGCTAGGCAGGAAGTATAAGCGGGACTAACAGAGAGGAGAATTGAGAGAACAGGAAGGTGGAAGGAGTCACTGCCAGCCGCCGCCATGACAAGCAGCATGTGAAGATGCCGGTAAGCCACGAGCCACGTGGCAAGGTATAGATTTATGGAAATGGATTAATTTAAGCTATAAGAACAGTTAGCAAGAAGCCTGCCATGGCCATACAGTTTGTAAGCAATATAAGTCTCTGTGTTTATTTGGTTGGGTCTGAGCGGCTGTGAGACTGGCAGGTGACAAAGATTTGTCCTGACTGTGGGCAAGGCAGGAAAACGCTAGTTACAGGGTACAGTCTTTATTGAAATTAACTTGAACTTAGTGATCACTACTCATTCTCAGAAAGTAAAATATATTGACCCCACAAAAGGTAATGTTATTATAGATAAGGTTAAAATTACTATAAAGTAGATGTTAACAATGCCTTCCAAATTAAAAAATTATAGAAATTGAAGAGGGTAGATAGATATCCTGCAAAATTGAAATATTTATTATTACTTGCAAGAATTAGTCAAACATTAATTTATGCTGGCTCTGAAGTATTGGCCTTGCTTTGTAATAAAAGAAATGACATGTCCAATTAGAGACAACATTATCCAGTTATTGAATCTGTATAAATGATGTCACTATTTTCTAAACAATCTAAGCACCAGATCCTCCCTATAGCTGAATCTTACTAAGCCATGGAATTCATTAAAACAAAAACATGATGTAGAGTCAAAATTGGAACCTTTCATATTATCAAAATTGAGGATTTTTTTCCAAATGCATGTAACAAAGTTTCCATATGATATGTTTTTCCTTTAACATTTCTGACCATCATACAAAATTCAAAAATGTTATTATTTATAAAAATACTACAAAAGTATCTTCGAACAGTGATAAACAAGTGTATGTCTGTAAGGGTGTATGTGCATATTGGGATTCCAGGCCTTGTACATGTTAGGCAAGTGCTATAACACTAAGCTATACTTCCAACTTCAACAAACATATCTTTAATCTGCTACAATAAATTATCATTTTCATCTAAATGTTAGAAAGTAGATTCAAATAAAGAGCCAAAGCAAATTATGCTCAAATATTTCTTTTTTTTTTTTTTTTTTTTTTTTTGGTTTTTCGAGACAGGGTTTCTCTGTGTAGCTTTGTGCCTTTCCTGGAGCTCACTTGGTAGCCCAGGCTGGCCTCGAACTCACAGAGATCCGCCTGCCTCTGCCTCCCGAGTGCTGGGATTAAAGGCGTGCGCCACCAACGCCCGGCAAATATTTCTATAGCACATGGAATCTTTAGTATCCATTTGTGCTGGCTAGTTTTATGTCAACTTGACCCACACTACAGGTATCTAAAAGGAGGGAACCTCAATTGAGAAAATGCCTCCATAAAATCTGGCTGTAGGGCATTTTCTTAGTTAATGATCAATGGAGGAGTGCCCAGCCCACTGTGGGTGGTGCCATTCCTGGGCTGGTGGTCCTGAGTTCTATAAGAAAGCAGGCTGAGCAAACCATGATTACCAAGCCAATAAGCAGCACTCCTCCATGGTTTCTGCATCAGTACCTGCCTCCAGGTTGGTTCTTGCCCTGTTTGAGTTCCTGTCCTGACTTCCTTCAGTGATGAACAACAAGGTTGAAGTGTAAGCCAAATAAACCCTTTCCTCCCCAACTTGCTTTTGGCCATGATGTTTCATCACAGCAATATTAACCCTAACTAGGACATCACTGGACAAGCAGAAATATTATGAAAAATATACCACACATACTTTTAACACTGTAAGTGTTAAGATACATAAGAAAAAATAAACCTAAATCTTTTCTTCTTCCCATAAATTATTTAATGCAAAAATTTATATAAAATAACTTGGGAGGGAATATAGCTTAGTGGTACAGCACTTGCCTAGCATGTACAAGGTCTTGGGTAAAAAGAAAATCTTGCAAAAAATCTTCCTTCTTCAAAGATCAGGTAAGTTTATTTTGAGATGATACTCATATATTATAGTTCTGGCTTAAAATATTGGTAAAAGGATGAGGGATATTTTTAAATAATGTTTTTAAAAATCCAAATACTGGGTTTTGTTTTTGTTTTTTTGTTGTTGTTGTTTTTTTCAAGACAGGGTTTCTCTGTGTAGCCCTGGCTGTCCTGGAGCATGCTCTGTAGACTAGGCTGGCCTCAAACTCAGAGATCCACCTGCCTCTGCCTCCTGAATGCTGGGATTAAAGGCGTGTGCCACCATCACCTGGCCAAATACTGTTTTAAAGCAGATTTTTTTATTTAAAAAATAATGAAGTGCTAGATAGCAAACTTAGGGCCTCAAGAATACCAGACAGGTATTTTACCACTGACTTTGATAGCACACTTGAAATACTAAAAATAAGACAAATTCCAATAAAAATTTTTGGTGTTAGGTAAAGTAGATCCATGGCCCTTTAAATGCTAGTTAAGTGCTCCACCATTGAGCTACATTCCCCAGCCACAAGCCCATATAAATTTTTGAGTTGCTGTTTTTTTAATCATAAAATGTGGCTTAAAGGGCTTTCCAATAATCCCAGCACTCAGAAGGCAGAGGCAGGCAGATCATCATAAATTCAAGGCCAGCCTGGTCTATATAGAGTTTCAGGCCAGCCAGGGCTACATAGTGAGACCCTATCTCAATAACTAAATACAAAAAAAGAACCTAAGATGTTTTGATAAAACTACTACAATTTCTGGCTGCAGCATATATGAGACTGTGGAGCAATGATTTTGAGTTCTGAATGCCTTAAGCAGTTAATGTTTTATATAATTCCCCTTTATCAAACTAATTCTGATCCTTTCAAACCCCATTTTCAGTGTCAATCAATGGAACAACTTGATTGACACCAGCAGAGGCAATGTCATACTGTAGTCCTTTAGGATAAATGCAGTCAGAAAAGCTGGGTAGAGAGTAGAGATCACATGGCTGAATAAGGGTTACACGAGGAAGGAGAAATTTCCTTTCGGAAGAAGCTTACAAAACAGCTTTTTAATGCAGTCCTTCCTAAGATGTGAAGACAGCATGGCATGTTAAGGTCAGATCAAGCAAAATTGTGCACTGGAAACAAAAAAAGAATATCTAAACTATGCTATCAGAATAAAGTATAATTATGACATGATTTCAGTCTATCTAATTTAAATAAGATTCCTACTAGCTAAAACTCTGGCATCATTCTATTGCAGTGGCCCTTCTAACCAGCATCAATTAATGCTAATTAGGTAGACAAGATTCTAAGTACAGTGTAATAAAAAATAAACATTTCCCCTGTCTTTGAAGAAGGAAATTTCTGTTACAACATGGAAAAATCTATTGAAAGCCCTGCCCATGCCCCCCACCTGCAGTGACCTCCATCACCTCAACTAGTCAGTCAAAAGCCAAAGCAACTCAAAGGTCTATCAGGGTCAGTTCAAGATTCTACTTCATGTCACAATGATTACATGCATCTTCTTTAGGGAGAGAAGAACCAAAAGTGAAAGCTGGGCAGTGGTGGTGCACGCCTATAATCCCAGCATTTGGGAGGCAGAGGCAGGTGGATCTCTGTGAGTTCGAGGCCAGCCGGGTCTACAGAGCTAGTCCAGGACAGGCTCCAAAGCTACAGAGAAACCCTGTCTCCAAAAACAAAACAAAACAAAACAAAGAACCAAAAGTGAGATGTAATGGCTCACACCTTGTAATCTAAATACTTGAGAAGCCAGCCTGGGCTACAGAGTGAGACTCCCATCTCAAAAAGGGGGGGGGGGCAAAAAATTAGCATTTGCACAGTGCTTCAGACTCAAGGCTTTTATCAGATGCATTCTCATTTCATTGCTAAACTACTCTAGACAGGAGAGCTCAGTATTTTGTAAAACGGGTTCAACCTCTAGCACTGAAAACACAGTGGAATCAGTGGAGAGTAGTGGCAGAGTTCAAAAAAAGGATGTAACTCCTTAGGTAACGCAAATAGAATATAACAAGGCTGTGGGACAAGTGACGAACTAAGAACACTACAGGGGAAAAAGAACAGAGAGTACCACACTAGGGCTCCAACTGTATGCTAATCTAAACTATTCTAACTACAGAGGCTGGTTCAAATAAAAAACAGCTCAAATGCCCAAAAATGCGGATGGCATGGCCAACAGGCGTGGCCATAGACTAAAATCACACTGTAAATCATTGTTTCTATGCATGGCAGGATGATAATGTTTCAGGAAATCCCAAATCATGAAATGAGTATGATACTAATGAATCCAAGCAATAAGTTGTCTCATGCAGAAAGTAAAACTGTATCCATCATAGTTCCCAGGGACCTATTCAGAGCAGTGTGTTATAGACATGAGCAGTGTCCTGATCCTAGAAGGAAACAAGAGAAAGATGCCAGGCAAGCTAACCTCATGAACAAAACAAGCAATCATGATATAGCTTCACAAATGAACAATCCTAGCTTTCAGCTTCCCCTGGAGTGATAAAAAGTTAGTGTCCCATCTTCTACAGGCTACCCAAAAAGTGTGTGTTTTCAATTTAAAGCTCTGAGTCCAGCATGGTTTAGCCTCTCGGGGAAGAAGAGTAACTGTGGCCTCCACTGTTACAAGCCACTGCTCAACACCCTCTGTTAGCACAGAGAAAGCAGATGAAACCCCAGCTGCCTGCTTCTCCTTGGAGAAGGAACAAGCTAGGAGAGGCTCTCAGACTAGATGGGCTGACTAATGGCGGTCCTCTCCTGCACAAAGGCATGAAGACAGAAAGGTGCTTTCCTTGTCTAATGCACAAACACCAACATAGAGAGTCAAGGAAAATGACGAATGAAGCCAAAATGTTCCAGAGGAACAAACCTCCAGAAACCGACCCTATTGAAATAGTATATGATTTACCTGACAACGATTTAAAACAACTCCTGTGAAGATGCTCACTGAGGCCAAGAGAACAATGCATGAACAAAATAAGAATTCCAGCACAGAGGCTAGTGAGATGGCTCCATGGGTAAAGATGCTTGCTGCTAAGCCTGGCAACCTGACTTCACTTCCAGGACTCACATGGTAGAAGGAGAGAACTGATCCCTACAAGTTGTCCTTTGACCTCCATATGTCTACCAGGGTGCGCACGCGCGCGCACATACACACACACACACACACACACACACACACACACACACACACACACACACACACGTAAAAAAAATAAAAAGCAGAAGGAGAAGAATATGACATATCAATTCACATCTGTCATGACAGCTATTATCTAAAAATAGGAAGACAGGCCAAGGTTTAGCAGGTAAAAGGCATTTTGGGGCAAGCCTGGTGATCTACAGGTTTGACCTACAGAATCTATATAACTTGGTTTGTTTTCCTGTTGCTGAGATAAAATATCCTGGCAAAAGCAACTTAGGAAAGAAATAGCTTATTTTGGCTCACAATTCAAGGCATGGGAGGGATCTGTCACGGTGGGGAAGTCAAGGCAGCAGGAGCTTGCAGCAGCTGCTCATGCTATGTCCACAGTCAGAAGAGAGCAATGACTATGTGCTGATTAGTGCTAATTAGTGCCCAGCTCACTTTCTCCATTTTATATGATCCAGGTTCTCCTGCCCAAGGAATGGTGCCACCCACAGGAGAGGGGGAGCAGTGGATCTGGGAGAGAGGGGAGGTGGGGGGCTAGGAGGAGAGGAGGGAGGGGAAACTGGGATGTAATATATGAGAGAATAAATAAATAAATAAATATAAAAACCTCAATATCAAAAAAGATGTGTCTTCCTACATCAATGAACAATATCAAGATAAGTTCTCACAGCCATGTCCAAAGACCTAACTCCCAGGTGATTCTAGATTCTGTCAAGTTGACAATTAACATTAACCATATACCATGTAAAGGTAGAAGGAAAGAACTGATTCCATAATGTTGTCCTCTGACCTCCACGCTCATGCTATGGCACACACACACACACATTAATAATAATAAATTAATTAAAAAACAGAAGACAGGTATTGGTAGAAATGAGGAGAAATTGCAATCTTTATATACTACTGGTGAAAATACAAAATTGTATAGCTGCTATGGAACACAGTACAGAGGTTCCTAAAAACATTTAAAAAATAGCTAGGCAGAGTGGTGTACTTCTGGAGAAATCAAGGTATTGCTATAATTAATGAGGCAATTCCACGTAGTTTATCTGGTAATTAAAAGAGGTTTATTTCAGCAGGGCAATGGTGGCACACACCTTTAATCCCAGAACCCGGGAGGCAGAGGCAGGTGGATCTCTGTGAGTTCGAGGCCAGCCTGCTCTATAGAGTGAGATCCAGGACAGGCTCCAAAACTACACAGAGAAACCCTGTCTCGAAAAACCAAAAATAAAAACAAGAGGTTTATTTCAGGGGTAACTTACAACCAATAAGGGGTCGATTACAGGATCCAGGAGAGATGAGGTACAGTCCAGCATAGTTCTCTGGGGAACTCTGACTTGGTCTGCAAATCCAGCCTCCAGGACCATGAGGAGCTAAAAGGGCGAACACGTATGCATCTTGGGTCTTGAGGGGTCTCCTCTTGGCCACACCCCAGGGGCAGGTCCTAGGCAAGTTACTTGCTGCTACACTAGGGGCAATGTTTCAAGGTCAAAGCTGGAACAGCTACCCATTACATCAAGGTCTTGAGATTAGCACTCCTATGTTTACTGAAGTACCATTTACAACAGATAAAGACACAAGGACCCACGGATGAAGGACAAAAAAAGCATTACTTAAAAGCCAAGCACATGCCTATAGTCCCAGCTGCATGGAAAGTTGAGACAGATGAGACACTTGAGTGGAGGAGCTCAAGGCTTGGTCAACACAATGAGAGCCTTCTTTTTAAAGAAGAGGGAGAGGAGGAGGAGCATGTGACAACAATTGACAAATAGGATTTCTTTTTTTTTTTTTTGGACAAATAGGATTTCATTAAATGAAAAAGCTTCTGCACAGTAAAGGAAACAGTTAATCAAGTGAAGAGACAGCCTCCAGAACTGGAGAAAAGGTTTGCTAACTGCACATCTGACAAAGGATTCATATCTAAAATATACAAAGAACTAAATATCAAAAAAAAAATCAAACATTATCTAATCGATAATGAGCTAATGAAATGGACAGTACTCAAAAGATGAAGTCCAAATGGACAATGAACATATGAAAAGATGCTCAACTTCATTGGCTATCAGAGCACTTCAAATTAAAACTACATTGAGGCCTAGGAAGATAGCTCAGTGATAGAGTATTTGCAAATGCTAGCTAGGATGTGGAGGAAAAATGAAACCTTATATACTGCTGGTAAGAAATGTAAATCGGGGGATTGGGAAGTTAGCTCAGTGGTAGAGTGCTTGCCTAGCAAGCACAAGGCCCTGGGTTTGGTCCTCAGCTCCAGGAAAAAAAATTCTTTCATGGGGCTGGAGAGATAGCTCAGTGGTTAAGAGCACTGACTGCTCTTCCAGAGGACCCAGGTTCAATCCCCAGCACCCACATGGTAGCTCATAACTGTCTATAACTCCAAGATCTGATACCCTCACACAGGCAAAATATCAATATACATAAAATGAGAATAAATAAGTACTTAAAAATGTAAATTGGTATAGCCAGTATGGAAATTCCCCCAAATAACTAAAAATAGATCTACCATAGAACCTAACTATCACTCCTGGATATTAATCAACATATCATATATATATATATATATATATATATGCAGTATTTATAATAGCTAAGTTACAGAAGCGACATAGGTGTCCATTAACAGAAGACTGAATAAAGACAATGTAGCATTGTACACAGAATTTTATTTAGCCATTAAAAAAATGAAACTGTGGGCAGGCATGGTGGCACTTGCCTTTAATGCCAGCACTCAGGAGGCAGAGGCAGGAGGAGTATCTGCAAGTTCCAGGCCAGCCAGGACTACATAATGAGACCCTGCCTCAAAAATAAAGAGAAAGGGGGGTGGGAAGAACAAAAGAAAGGAAGAAAGAAAAATGAAATAGTGTCATTTGTAAGAAAGCTCATGCAACTGGAAATTATCATAGTAAGTAAAGCAAGCCAGTCACAGAAAGACAACTATCACATTTTTCTCTTTTTTGGATCCCAGATTTTACATAGAAACATAAAATCCTATATGTAAAGGCCACATAATAGAAGCTTATGAGAACAAAGAACACTAATGGGAGAGGAGAGGCGAGAAAGGGGCACTGTGAGTATGGAGGGATATGTTCAAAGTACATTACATAGTTGTATGAAAATGCCCCTATGCGATGCACAGCACAGGTTAAGATGGCAGCTGGATTTAAAACTGGGGAACCACGGGAGTGTTACAGGAGCTTTCTGAAAGACAACTAACATCATGATGGAAGAGAACTTAGTGAATTCAGAACCACAACTGTCAATATAGGTTCAATAAGTAACACAGATAGTTCTGCTTTAGTGAAGGTAGGAAATGCCCCACTAATTTGTGGAGTTAAAAGTGGAATTGGCAGCAGCAGCAGTAGCAGATGCCCTGATAGAGTTCATGTTGTCTCTAATGTAAACCTCTCACCACTGTGTTCATGGAGATTTCTGATTGGACCCTCTGGAGAAGAGGCCCAGTGACTAGCCAGTTCCTTGCAAATGTCATTGAAAATACAAATAATGCGAATTTTCAAAGTAAGCAACAAACAAAAATGTTCAAATCATCAAGTTTTTCTAAGTTGCCTGAGGCAAAGCTCATTGGCAGAGTATATGTTTAGCATGCCTGAAGCCCTGGGTTCAGTCTTACACATACACACACACACACACACACACACACACACACACACACACACCAAAAAAACTAATTGTAATCAATTAAAAAAACTAAGGACATTCCTGGTGATAGTGCTTTCTTGGTAGGCAATATGAACAAAAAACATACAAGTTATTTGGTTTTGATACATTCATTCAATAATCATTTAATGATAGCCAGGTGCTTTGCTAAGCACCAAAAGATACTGCATGAACAAGACATATTTCCCCCTTTGAAGAGCTTACAGTCATTTTCACACAAGATATATGTTGATACACATCAATCAATCAACCAGGTTTTCAAAGTTGTAAGTCATCTTAAAATGACAGGAGCACACTCTGATTTTACAATTGATTAAAATACAGCATAAATAAGTTGAACAATACCAGAGTCATTAAAAGCAAAGCCTTGAGCAGAATCAAGGCAACTACACTCTGGCATCCACACATCCCCTTGAAAAACTTAATTCAGCAAATATTCATTGACTACCTGGTGTCTGGCAGATGCCGGCCGTCTTAATTCAAATACAAAGATTAACGAGGGAACTGGAGAAACGGCTCAGGGGGCAAAGTGCTTGCTCTGGATGCGTGAAGACCTGAGTTTGATCCCCAGAACTTATTTTTTTAAAAAAAGCCAAATTTGATGATGTGATGGTATGCATTTGTAATCCTAGCACTGAGGAGGAGATCCCCAGGGCTTGATGCCAAGTTCCAGGCCAGTAAGAGCCTTTGTCTCAAAAATAAAGAAGGAAAGAAAAGAAAAAAACCAGAGTTGATCGCAGCTGAGAAATGACACCCAAGGTTGTCCTCTGGTCTTGAACACACATACACATACACACACAAAAGAATGATGAGGTAACCTACACCATCAAGAAAAAATAAAACCAGCCGGGCGGTGGTGGCGCACGCCTTTAATCCCAGCACTCGGGAGGCAGAGCCAGGCGGATCTCTGTGAGTTCGAGGCCAGCCTGGGCTATCAAGTGAGTCCCAGGAAAGGCACAAAGCTACACAGAGAAACCCTGTCTCGAAAAACCAAAAAAAAAAAAAAAAAAAAAAAGAAAAAATAAAACCATAGCACCAGCTAGGGGAATATTTACTTGTCTTTGAGACAGGGTCTCTCACTGTGTACCTTTGGCTAGCCTGCCTCTGCTGCCCAGGTTCTGGGATTAAAGGAGGTGTGCACCACTATGTCCAACATCTGGGAATGTTTTTGTTGAGCTAGTGGACAAAGACTAAAGACAGGTATAAAAATAGATCCTCTTTTGCAACCCAGAACTCATCATTTAGTATGAGTTTTTGATGTTTTGATACATATAAGGACTATGATAGTTAAAACAATTCAAAGTGTTGATGGTACTGATAAGGCTGGTTCTCTTTCTTTTCTTCCTTTGTTTGTTTGTTTGGTTAGTTGGTTGGGTGGGTGGGTTTTTGTTTTTCGAGACAGGGTTTCTCTGTGTAGCCCTGGCTGTCCAGGAACTAGCTCTATAGGCCAGACTCATCTTGAACTCAGAGATTCACATGCCTCTGCCTCCCCAGTGCACCAAGACCAGCATAAGGCTGTTTTTTTTTTTTCCAGAGCTGAGGACCGAACCCAGGGCCTTGCGCTTGCTAGGCAAGCACTCAACCACTGAGCTAAATCCCCAACCCCAAGGCTGGTTCTAAGAATAAAGAATTCACCATTTAAAAGCAAAAAGAAGAAAATTAACGTGAAAAATTACCATATAATGTAATTGGTGCTATAACTATAAAGGTCAGAGTCCCTTTGCCTGCTTGAAGGACAGAATTAGGTTGTTAAGATAAAGAACACTGAGGAGAAAGCAGCACGATAGCATGGAAAAGCACAGTGAGTCCTGGAGAACTGTAAGCAGCTACATATTGCTAGACAAGAAAGTAAAGGCTGTTCTAAGAAACGCCATTAAAATGGCACATAAGGGGCGAATCTTAAAAGACTGCATGGTACAGTAAGGTTTGATTCTGTTGATCATTCAACCGCTTTCTTTCATAAACTGTTTTATCCTACCTAGTAGGTGCATATGAGATGAGATTTCTACAGAAACCATGCTCTCAACTCTAAACTTTATAACCCTCTTGGCATATTTCTAATAGTGTTGCCATTCCTAATCTGAAAATCCCATTGTGACATTTAAAATGGGAAAAAGATAATTCAAGGGATCCTTCGAGCAAATAAAATTCTTTGAGTTTCTGTGAAAGTTAAATATCTTGAGTGAGTTTCTCTACTAAATTGTTTAGTCTAAATCTGTACTTACTAATATGGTAATAACCCTAAAACGAGAAGTGTGGCTAGTCCAAATTGAGATGTATGGGGCTGGAAGTGGGGCTCAGTGGGGCTGGACATGCGGAGTTGGACATGGGGAGCTGAACATATGGAGCTGGACATGTGAGGCTGGACATATGGAGCTGGACATGTGGGGCTGGACATGTGGGGCTGGACATGTGGAGCTGGACATGTGAGGCTGGACATGTGGAGCTGGACATGTGAGGCTGGACATATGGAGCTGGGCATGTGGGGTTGGACATGTGGAGCTGGACATGTGGGGCTGGACATGTGGGGCTGGACATGTGGGGCTGGGCATGTGGGGCTGGACATGGGGAGCTGGACATGTGAGGCTGGGCATGTGGGGCTGGACATATAGAGCTGGACATGTGAGGGTGGACATGTGGAGCTGGACACGTGGGGCTGGACACATGGGGCTGGACATGTGAGGCTGGGCATGTGAAGCTAGACATGTAAGGCTGGACATGTAAGGCTGGACATGTGGGGCTGGAGGCTAGCAGTTGCACATACCTGTAATCCTAACATAAACAAGGCCCTATGTTCAATCCCCTGTTCTGTCAAAATAAAACAACCCGCCAGGCAGTGGTGGTGCACACCTTGAATCCCAGCACTCAGGAGGCAGAGACAGGTGGATCTCTGTAAATCTGATGTCAGCCTGGTCTACAGAACTAATTCCAGGACAGCTTAGAGCTGTTACCCAGAGAAACCCTGTCTCTAAATAAATAAATAAACAAATAAATGTAAAACAACCCAATAAGTGCTACAATTACAAAATACAAAGCGGACTTCAGGGAATAAAATATCTCAGTAACTTTGTATATGTTGAAACAATAATATTTTGTCTCTGATGAATTAAAAGTATTAAGATTAAAATTCCTGCTAAAATCATTTCACCTGGGGCTGGAGAGATGACTCAGCAGTTAAGAGCAATTACTGCTCTTCCAAAGGACCCAGGTTTGATTCCCAGCACCCACATGGCAACTCATAACCATCTGTACCTCCAGTTTCAGAAAACCTGATACCTTCTTCTGGCCTCTGAGGGCACCAGGCATGCAGGTGGTGCACAGACAGACATGCAGTCACATTACCATTACACATAAATTAAAAATAAGTGAATCTTTTTTAAAAAATTAACTTCACCTATTTATCTGTTTAGTGTGTCTCCCAGAATATTATAAATTATATTTGTAGCTCATTCATTTCTACTAGACAGGGCTGGTGTTGAGTACATACCATGACCATTTAATTTTGTATACATTTTTGGCAGTTTTGCTATATAGCCCAAGTGGGCCTCAAATCCACAATGTAGTTCAGGATACCCTTAAACTCACAATCCTCCTGTGTTAGCCCCGGGAGTGTTGAGATTACAGGTATATGCCACCACACCCAGCTTTAGTTTCTGAAGACTTTATGAAATAAATAAATAAATAATCATAAATATAACAGAAAAGGGCATTTATATCACAACAAACTAAAGAAATTAAAAATCCAAAGAAAGAAAAGAGAACAAGAATTTGTCTCCAAACTAACCATAAGGAAATGTTCATGAAGCTTGATAACGCCCTTTGTTGCTCATTATGCTGCTTAGGATGGCCTCAAACTAGTTTCCTATCTTGCAGTAATTGTTTTTATGCTTTTTTTAATTTATTTGTGTGTGTGTGTATGTTCGCGCATGTGTACATATTTAGCTTGTCACCAGTATGGAGGTCAGAGGACAGTTTTCCAGAATTGGTTCTCTCCTTCAACCATGTGGGGCCCAGGGATCAACACGGGTCATCAGGCTTGGTGGCAGGCATCTCTACTGGCTAAGCACATTCACCTGCCCTTACAGTAATTTTTTTTAAAGATCTGCCTCTTTATAGCCCTAAGGTTGAATGGCTTATGGACGGTGGCAATTTTCGGTTAAAAGCATTTAAAAAGCAGGATATCCAGTGCCTAGTTGCCTCGACACCACAGAAGCACCTCCTCAAACCCCTGCTCTGAGGCTGAGCTCACTGCCCTTCTTCAGGCCTTACAATTAGGACAAGATAAGATCTTAAACATCTCCATCAGGTCCAACAATAGCTTTCCAGTATCATCTGCCCATCTGCTTGCAACAATTTTTAAATGTACTTTTAACACAGTATTTTTCAGGTTAAACAGTATAATTCTGTATATCCTAAAATTCCTGGAAGAAACTATGGATTGTGGGCAGAAAATAAGCTATGGATTGCGAGTTTTGTTTCATTATACTAGCTCATAAAAGGTTCCAAATGTCTAGTGTTTCTGGCACATAGATGAGAAACTGGGGCAATAGATACTCTGAAGAGACACACTTAAGAGACAAACTTGCATGTATATCCTCCGCTATCCAGGGCCTCCAATCCAGGGCTTTACATGTGGAAGGGACACCCCCCCACGGAGCTACTGCCCAGCTCCTTGTTTGTTTGGTTTTGTTCTTTGAGACAGCTACTTGAGGTACAACCTTGCAAATGCTGGGATTACAGGCCAGGTGTGGTGGCTGACACTTGCCCTCTGGATGCTGAGGTCGGAGGATGGCAAGTTTGAGCATGACCTGAGTTACATAAATTCTAGGTCAGCCTGAGACACAGAGTAAAAATTCTGCTTCAAGAAGCCAGAGGTTAAGGGGGTGGGGAGGGATTTAGAAACCTTAAACAATACAGAAAACAGTTTGACATTTCTGTTACCATGCAAAGCTTGGTACCTTTAAAGTCCATGAAGCAAAGGTCAACAAAGTCATCCATTTTTTAAATCCCTGGCTCCAGCCTATGGAACAAGAAAACATTTTAATATTCCATACTTTAGTCTCTAATTCCTCAAAAACACTTTTTTATTTATTTTTATTTTATGTGCCCTGGCGTTTTGCCTGCATGCATGTGTGTGAGGGTTTCAGATTCCCTGGAACTGTCTGGAGTTACAGACAGTTGTGAGCTGCCATGTGGGTGCTGGGAATTGAACCTGGGTCCTCCGGAAGAGCAGCCAGTGCTAACACTGAGACATCGCTTCTGCCCCTCAAAAACACTTTTTTCCAGGCATTTTTTTTCCCCATTGCTTATTACCGAAAAGTGCAGGGAAGCTGAGGAAGCTGGAACCCCGGGAGGAAGTTGTTAAGGAGGGGGGTCCAGGTTGTCTCACAGCAGAAAGACCGTCACCTTACCTCCCGAGGCCCTCGCTCCCCAAGGCGAGAAGCGGTGTGAGCCGCGCGCTGTGATTGGTCCGCTTGGCACGCACTGCCCCGCCCTCATAGTTCAACCGCTCTCAGCGGCATCCCATCAGCCCCCGCGTTCTTTCCCCCCAGCTCTGGCTCCTCCCGCTAACGGAAGCCGACGCTTTCTGGCACGGTCCTGCACCCCTCCGACCTCATCAAAATGACTGCCTCGGCCCTCCCTCCCCTGGCCACAAACTGCCCGCTCCGACCAACCGTATATTGCTTGGGGCGGCCCTAAACCTAAAAAGTATTCATCAAGTGGCCAATTCTTGCCAGTTCTAAAGAGCCCACCTGGGCTGCAGGTGTGAGGCCCTGGGTTCAATAAAACACACGCGATGAAACCAGCTGACCTGGCTGAAGCACTTCCTGCCCACCCAACCACTCACCGGCGGCTGTGATGTCAGCTCCTCGGCCGGCCTCGAAGGTGCCGAAGGTGCCGCACACTCTCCTCCAGGGAGCAAAGCCCCTCCCCCTCCACTACGTCATCAAAGGCCCCGCCCAGTTGGCCTTCACCCTCTATTGATCCTAAGCCTTAGAATCCAGTCTACTCTCTACACTGGTTGGAACCAGAATGAGACTCTCCGGGTAGGGGCTGTGATTGATGTCAAGCCAGAAGTGTACTGCCATTCAAGGAAAGGACAGGTGGGCAGCCAGGATTACAAAAAGAAAAGAGCGGGAATCCACATGCATGTACACTACAAAGATAGTGGAGGAAAGTAGATAGTGCTGCTGAATGTTTAAAACTGTCAAGGAATCCAGTACGATAGCTCAGACTTGTAGTCCCAGCAGTCAGAGGCTGAAGCAAGAGAATCCATTGAGCCCAGGCATTCTGGATCCACCTGGGAAGCATAGCAAAACCCCTGCAAAGAAATAAGTAATAGCTGGGCAGTGGTGGTGCACGCCTTTAGTCCCAACACTCGGGAGGCAGAGGCAGGCGGATCTCTGTGAGTTCAAGGCCAGCCTGGGCTACAGAGCGAGATCCAGGACAGCCAGAAATACACAGAGAAACCCTGTCTCGAAAAAACAAAAACAAAAAGAAATAAGTAGTGTCAAAACTCAAAAAATAGGAAATTGAGCACTCCAGCCAGGGAAGCAGATAGGCAAACAGCAGATCTTCACCTCCCCCTCCATTCCTCCAAGTCCAATCCCCCAGTCTCATCCCCAGCTCTATAGCAGACCACCTGCTGCTGCCTCTCCTCACTCTCTGCCCCCATTCCCAGGGGACTAAGCAGATCTTGGTAGAACACCCTGCTTTCCATCCCTCCTGTGGAGCACTTCATCCCATCCTCCTAGCTGATCCCTATTCCTAATACCTAGAAAAAACATTTTACCCAGAACCCCTAGTGGCCATCTCAATCAGGATCCCAGAATTTCCTATGAGGCAACACACAGCTTACCACACCCTCCTAAGAACCAGAGAGAGCAACAGAAATCAAGGAACAAAACACCCATCCAACAAAGTCAAGACCAGAGATCAGCACCTACAATTACAATCTTCCCAAACCCAAATGCCTAGATGGCACGCACATAAAGACACAGTAACAGGCAGGACAATGTGTCTCCCTCCACTAGAGCCCAGCTACCCTACCACAGTAGGCACTGAGAACTGCAACACTGCCAAAGCACAAGACAAAGACCTTAAAATAGCCTGTATGAATATGATAGAGGTCCTTCAAGAGGAATACATCCCTTTCATAAATCTATGAAAACACAAACAGTGGAAGGAAATGAATAAAACTGTTGAAGACTTGAAAGTGAAACTAGCTAGAATCAATAAAGGAAATCCAAACTGAGGGAAACTTGGAAACAAAAAATTTAGGAACTGGAACAGGGACCTCAGAGGCAAGCCTCACCAACAGAATACAAGAGACAGAAGAGAGAATTTCGAGCATTGAAGACATGATAAAAGAAACAGATATCTCAGAGAAAATGAATCTTTAAAAATCCTGGCACAAAACATCCAGGAAGTCTGGGACACAATAGAAAGACCAAAGCTACGAATAATAGAAATAGAGGGAAGAGAAGAAACTCAGGTCAAAGGCACAGAGAATATTTTCAACAAAATCATACAAGATTCATAGAAGTTTCCCTAACCTAAGGAAGGAGATGCCTATCAAGATACAAAAAGAATACAGAACACCAAATAGACTGGACCAGAAAAGAGAGTCCCCTCAGCACATAATAATCAAAACTTGCAGTTAAAACTGCAAGGAAAAGGGACCAAGAAAAAAATAAAAGCAGATTTATTAGAATTACACCTGAGTTCTCACTGGATACTCTAAAAGCCAAAAGGGCCTGTACAGATGTTCTACTGATGCTAAGAGACCACAGATGCCAGCCCAGACTACTATACCAGGAAAACTTTCAATCACAAAATATGGACAAAAGACATTCCATGATTTAAAAAATTTAAGCAATATTTATCTACAAATTTAGCCATATGGAACGTGCTAGAAGGAAAACTCTAACCTAAAGACATTAACTACACCCAAGAAAACACAAGAAATGAATAAATGCAGAACAGCAAATCAAAAGAGAGGAAACATACACACAACAACAACAACAAAAATAACAGGAATCAGGGCTTGGGGATTTAGCTCAGTGGTAGAGGCCCTGGGTTCGGTCCTCAGCTCTGAAAAAAAAATGACAGGAATCAACAAACACTGCTTATTAACATTTTTCAATTTCCATGGTCTCAATTCCCTAATAAGACAGAACAAACTAGCAGAATAGATGCAAAAACAGGATCCAACTTCTGCTGCATTAAAGAAACACACCTTAACATCAAGAATATACATTAAGTCAGAGTAAAAGGATGGAAAACCATATTCTAAGCAAATGGACCCAAGAAGCAAGCTGGTGTAGTCATTTTAATATCTGAAAAAAAAATGGACTTCAAACTAAAATTAATAAAACATAGGGAAGGACACTACATATTCAAAGAAAAAAATCCACCAAGAGAACATTTCAATTCTTAACATCTATGTACCAAACACAAGGGCACCCAAGTTCATAAAAGAAATGCTACTACAGCTTACTTAAATCACACGTTACCCCTCACACACTGATAGTGGGAGACATCAGTACCCCACTCTCACCAATAGACAGGTCATCCAGACAAAAACTACACAGAGAAATGTTGGAGCTAACTGACATTATAAACAAAATGGATCTAACAGAGCACATATTTAACCAAACATAAAAGAATATACCTTCTTCTCAGCACCTCATGGAACTATCCCCAAAACTGGCCACATACTCAAATACAAAGCAAGTCTCAACAGATACAA
The DNA here is from genome assembly GCF_049852395.1 of Peromyscus maniculatus bairdii. NCBI lineage: Eukaryota > Metazoa > Chordata > Mammalia > Rodentia > Cricetidae > Peromyscus > Peromyscus maniculatus. The sequence continues at coordinate 84,725,886 of NC_134875.1, read as the reverse complement.
AAAATTTGAAATAATACATTCTATCTGCCCACCACAAATTAAAGCTGGCTATAAACAACAGAAAGATTACAAACTCATGGAAAATGAACAACTCACTACTGAATAAAAATGGATCAAAAGAGAAATTAATAAATTGAAAACTTTCTAGAATTGAATGAAAATGAAAACACAATGTACCCAAACATATGAGACACAAAAACACAATTCTAAAAGGCAAGTTCATAGAACTAAGCACTATGTAGAAAGATGGAGACATCTCATACTAGTAATTTAACAACACATATGAAAGCTCTAGAACAAAAAGAAGTCACACCCAAAAGGAGTAGACAGCAAGAAATAAACTCAGTTTGAAATCAATAAAATAGAAACAAACAAAAATAAAGATTCAATGAAATGGAGTTGGCTCTTTGAGAAAATCAGTAAGATTGATAAACCTTTGTCCAAATTAACTAAAAGGCAGAGAGAATATCCAAATTAACAAAATCAGAAATGAAAAGGGGGACATAGCAGATACCAAGGAAATCTAGAGAATCATAAGGACATACTTAAAAAACCTGTACTCCACCAAATTGTCAAGTCTAAAAGAAACAGACAACTTTCTTGATACATACCACTTACCAAAGTTAAATCAAGATCAAATAAGCAATTTAAACAGAACTAAAGCCCCTAGTAAAATAGAAGCATCCATTAAAAAGTCTTTAAAAAAAAAACCAGGGCCAGACAGGTTTTAGGGCAGAATTCTACCAGACTTTCAAAGAAAAGCTAGCACCAATATTTCTCAAATTATTCCACAAAATAGAAACAGAAGGAACACTGTTCAATTCATTTTATGAGACCAGTTACCCTCATACACAAACCACATAAAGACCCAACAAAGAAAGAATTACAGACCAATTTCCCTTATGAACATAGATGCAAAAATACTCAATAAAATACTTCCAAACTGAATGCAAGAACACATCAAGAAGATCATCCACCATAACCAAGTAGGCTTCATCCCAGAGATGCAGGGATGGTTCAACATAGTTAAATAAGTAATCCACCATATAAACAAACTGAAAGACAAAAACCACATGATCATCTCATTAGATGCAGAAAAGGCCTTTAACAAAATCCAACACCCTTTCATGTTAAAGTCCTGAAAAGTCTAGGAATACAAGGGACAAACCTCAACATAATGAAGGTAATTTAGGGTATGCCCATATCCAACATCAACTTAATAGAGAGAAACTCAAAGTAATTTCACTAAAATCAGGAATAAGACACGGTTGTCCATTCTCTCCATATTTATTGAATATAGTCCTTGAAGTCATGGCTAGAGCAATAAGACAACTGAAGTAGATCAAGGTGATACAAGTAGGAAGGGAAGAAGTTAAAGTATCTTTATTTGCAGATGATATGATAGTATACATAAGAGACTTAAAAAAAAATTCCATCAGGAAACTCCTACAGCTGATTGTTGTGGAATATTCCATTACATTGTGTAAACATAAATCACTGTGATTGGTTTAATAAAAAGCTAAACAGCCAATAGCTAGACTGGAGGTACAGCAGGGACTTCAGGACCGAGAGAGCTGTGGGAAGAAGAAAGGCAGAGTCACCAGCCAGATGCAGAGAGAGCAAAATATGCAGGAGAAGAGGTAAAAGCCACAAGTCACGTGGCAACATGTAGATGAATAGAAAGGGGTTAATTTAAATTATAAGCGTTAGTGGGACAGGCCTAAACTATAGGCCAAGCTTTTATAATTAATAATAAGTCTCTGTGTCATTTTTTTGTGAGCTAGTGGCCCAAAGAAAAAATCAGTCTACAGCTGATAAACACTTTCAGCTTAGTAGCTGGGTACAAAATTAACTCACAAAAATCAATAGCATTCCTATATACAAATGACAAATGGACTGAGAAAGGAATCAGGGAAACAACACCATTCACAATAACTTCAAAATTATATAAAATATCTTGGGGTAACTCTAACCAAGCAAGTGAAAGACTTTGTGATAAAAACTTAGAGACACTGAAAAAAGAAATTGAAGATATCAGAACAGGAAAAGATCTCCATGGATAAGATTAATATAGTAAAAATGGCCAACCTACCAAAACCAATCTACAGATTCAATGCAATTCCCATCAAAATTCCAACACAGATACGGAAAGGACAATTTTCAGCTTCATATGGAACCATACCAAAAAAAAATCAACATGATCAATGCACATAGGAACTCACAAAGACCAGGGTAGCGTGCACAGGGTCTATACAAGATCCTTTGTGTATATATTATGGCTTCCAGTTTAGTGTTTTTATGGGATTCCTGAGTATACAAATGAGTGGCTCTCTGTTTCTTTTGTTTGGTTGATATTTGGGGGTTTGTTGTTTGGTTTTTGGTTTTTTGAGACAGGGTTTCTCTGTGTAGCAATGGATGTCCTGGAACTCACTCTGTAGAAGACCAGGTTGGCCTTGAACTCACAGAGATCTGTTGGCCTTTGCTTCCCAAGTGATAGGTTTAAAGAGGTGCCCCACTACCTTTCAGCTGGGTCTCTGTTTCTTGTGTCTTCTCTTGGGCTCTTTTTATTCTGTTTGTTAGTTTTGGCAATTCCAGTGTGTTTCTTTTATCACATATATATATTGGATTTTCCAGACAGGGTTTCTCTGAATAGTCCTGGCTGTCCTGGAACTCACTCTGTAGACCAGGCTGGCCTTGAACTCAGAGATCTGCCTGCCCCTGCCTCAATAGTGCTGGGATTAAAGGTGTTCGCCACCTCCACCAGGTTTTTATTTTATTTAAAAAAATTTTTTTTTGAGAAGACTGAAAAAACTTTAGTTCCAGGCTAGAGAGATGGCTCAATGGTTAAGAGCACTGGCTGGTCTTCCAGAGGACCCAGGTTCAATTCCCAGCACCTACAAGGCAGCTTCCATTCATCTGTAACTCCATTTCCAGGAGATCCAAGGCCATCTTCTGGCCTCCATAGACATTCTACCCAAATGGTGCACATAGATGCAGACGCTCATACACATAAAATAATATTTTAATTTTTAAATTTGTAGTTCCAAGGCATGCTTCTGCTGCTCTCACTCTTTCCAAATCTGGTGTTTTGAGTCAGGCTTTAATGTAGTCCAGGTACACTATGCTGGGACAGCACCTGACCTACATCTCCAATACCTTTTGTCAAATCAGACTCACAACAAGTTTATATATCCCATCCACCTTCAAATGGTTTTAGGCATGGAGTAGAATATATGAGTAAATAAACTTGCTTCCACCTAATACATACACAATGCCTGCAAGTTAAGAAAAAGGCTTTTACTGAAATCTCTATTAAGACACAGCCTCCAGATTTGCAGACAGAGCCAATGTCAAAACAATAACAAGCATGTGGCAGATCCTGGCTTCCATCCCAGTACCCAGAAGATATTTTTTAAAGTATTAGCAAGGTTCTGACTTCTTTCATCATATGATAGAACCTTATGTGGCATTCCTTTAAGCCCTGTACATCTCAGTCAGCTTTGGTGGGGAGCTGGCTAACAGGGTGATGAGCAGAGACGTCGGCTCCTGTTTTGAAAACATTAACAAAGTTCCCTCCTAACCCTGAAAGTATCAGAATGAAATATGATGTATTGTAGGGGAAAATGGGGTATCTAAAGCTTTTTTTTTATTTTATTTTTTATTTTTTTTTTGGTTTTTCCGAGACAGGATTTCTCTGGGTAGCTTTGGAGCCTGTCCTGGAACTCACTCTGTAGCCCAGGTTGTCCTCGAACTCACAGAGATCCGACTGGCTCTTCCTCCCGAATGCTGGGATTAAAGGTGAGCACCACCGCCTGGCTTAAAGCTAATTTCTTTACCCTCTTCAAATTTCTCTGCATCTATCCAGTCATGAAAGCCCAAGCCTTTTAATCCCAGCACGCAGAAGGCAAAGGCAGACAGATCTCTGTGAGTCTGAAGGCAGTGTGAGACTCTGTCTCACAAATTATTTTTTTCTGGACCTAGAGCACACAAAACAATGAAGAAAGTAGAGAAGGAGACAGAAAACACAGCAATCCTGCCTTTGCCTGCTGTTCTGCTTCCAAAAATGATCAATTATGATCAGAAAATATGGCATGAGAAACTTCATTAATAATTTATAATGTCATGTTACTTTTATCAAAGTAGTTTATAATAAATGTTGCCATAATTCTTCTAGCCTCTTTTTGTGCATAATTTACAAGTTATCTTTATCATAGATGTGAATACAGAGAGAAAACTCGTAATGTCTATGTAAGGTCTAGTACTGTCCATGGTTCTAATTATCCACTGGAGGTCCTGGAACGTAGTTTATGTGGCTAAGGGGACTGCACTGTGATTAGCACCCCATCATCCTAGAAACATCATCCTAGAGTTAACTGAATCCCTGTGTATCACATGATGTGTAGCCTTGTGCTACCTCTTAGAATCCAGTTGTTCAAAGCCAGCCTAATTTCTTCATCCACAAAATGAGAATAAAAGTAATTCTAGGCTTCTGGTTCAATGACTAATGTATGTAAAGAATGTAGAACAGGGCACAAATAGAATACAGTAAATAACAACTGTCAGTCCCATTTCCTAGTTGGCAAATTAAGGGCTTCCTAATGCCATTACCACATCTAGATTTCTGATTCAACCATAGTTGCTTTATTCATAGATAAGCAGATAAATGAACAACCTATAGCAATCTTTTCACGTGCATCTTACAGTTTTTTGTTTGTTTGTTTGTTTTTGTTTTTTTGAGGCAGGGTTTCTATGTGTAGTTTTGGTGCCTGCCCTGGATCTCACTCTGTAGACCAGGTTGGTCTTGAACTCACAGAGATCTGCCTGGCTCTGCCTCCCGAGTGCTGAGAAAGGTCAGCTCTTAACTCTTAATGATTATTTAATGTTAGGAAAGGCATACAGGGAGCTAGAGAGATGGCTCAATGGTTAATTAAGAGGACTAGCTGCTCTTCCCGAGGACCCAGCACCCACATGGCAGCTCACAACTGTCTGTAACTCTAGTTCCAGGGGATCCAACACCCTCACACAGACATACATGCAAAGAGCCAATGCACATAAAAAATAAATAATTCATTTAAAAAAAAGCATACATGGACCAAAAACTATTGGTTAATACTGTTTGTAAACAAGACTACAAAGTCAGAGATACCACTTCACTGGAAAGACCCATGAATAAAGAAAAATGAACACAAAAAAAGGTAGAAAATTTTACATTGCATGAGTATCCCCAATTTCTTTTTTAACCTATGTGGCCTCTCTAGATGCTACAGGTGAGAATTTTAAAAATAAAATAAAATAAAAAGAAGAGACTAAGAGAGAAGAGAGACTATAAAAAGGCAGGTGCATGTTGGGAATATACAGTAATGATTAGTAAGTGGCAGGTACAGATTAAGAAGGAGTTCAAGGGCATCTTTGCTACACAGTGAGTTTGAAGCCAGCCTGGGCTACATGAAACCCAGTCTCAGTGGGAAGGGAGGCAGGGAGGAAGGGAAAGAGGGAGGAAGGAAAGGAAGGAAAAACTGAGTAAAAAAATGTCATTATGTAACACTTAACATAGATTATTTTTCCTTGTCCTAGAATAAGCTATAAATAATGATTTGTCCCATCACTTAACACAATGTTGTGGATAGTGAAACACACAGTGCCGAAGATGAGCGGACAGCTTGAACGCTAAAATGAGAGCCTGAAAGGCCCCTCATTAATAGTATGGATTCAAGAGAAAAGGGAGCAAGAATGCTAATTGGTTCACAAGGTAGCGTGACACGCGGTTAGAAGAAGAAAACGATTCTCAGAATAAATGCAATCATAGTCAGGAAAATTCCACAAACAAATTATCAACAGTGTGAGAACGGCCAGTTTGTTCTTCCAGATAATAAAACTACCGTGAATGAAATTACATGGTAATAGTGCAGATAGATAAGAGAACAGAATATAAGGCTGGGTGTGGTGGCGCACACCTTTAATCCCAGCACTAGGGAGGCAGAGGCAGGTGGATAACTGATTTCCAGGCCAGCCTGGTCTACAGAATGAGAGCTGCACTGTAAGACTCTGTCTCAAAAGAAAAACAGAGTCCAGATGCGAACCCAAATGTATACAGTATAGGAGCTATTTCAATCTATGGGGTAAAGAATTATTCAAGAAAAAAGTTGAAACAACTGGATAGCCATTTTTTTCTAAGGCAAGATCTTTACTATTTCACACACCAGACTAAACTCTAGGGCATGATCTAGAGCCACAAATACAATGGAAAATAATACAGGTTTTGGGGGGGGAGCAAGTATTTGGGGGGAAATGGTCCTGTTTTGGTTTTGGTTTTTCAACCATGGGGATTAAACCGAGGACCTCATACATGCTAGGCAAGTGCTCTAGCCTCAGCTCTAGCAAGTTCGTTGTGGCTATTTCTATTTTTGAGACAAGGCCTCACTCTGCAGCTTTGGCTGGAACTCACTGTCGACTAGGCTTGCCTCAAACTCACAAAGATTTGCCTGCTGGAATTAAGGGCATGTACCCAGCATGCCTGGCCCCTATTAAGCTTCAGAAATACATTAAAAATAAAATCTTACAAATGGCAAAATAAACAAAGTTGAAAAACTAAAACACAGACTAGAGAAAGATTTTACAAAATATACATCAGATAAAGTTAACATCTTTAATATAAAAAGAGCTCTTCAAATTAAAAAGGAAAGCACCAAATGTTCTAGCATATAAATAATCAGAGGACACGATCAGACAACTTAAACAGGAAGAATTATAGCCAATAAACATGAGAAAAGATAGTCACCCTTACCAGCTAGCCATCACAATAGAAGGGGAAATCAAAGCAAGGTAAGGATTTTCATTAAGCAGATTGACAAAAATTTAAAAGATTGACAAAATCTCACATTTAGTAAGATTGCAAAACAGACACTTGCTTCCTGTTGGTAGGAGCACAAATTATTACAACTTTTCTGGAAGGAAGACAGTTTGGCAATATGCATAAAAGATCTTTTATCATGTGTCGAGGGAAGTGGCTCATGCCTATAATCCCAGCACTCAGGATGAGGCAGGAGGATCTGCTTGGGTTCAAGGGCAGCCCGGGCTGAGTAAGTTCCAGGACAGCTGTCTTAGTTAGGGTTTCTATTGCTGTGATGAAACACCATGACCAAAAAGCAAGTTGGGGAGGAAAGGGTTTATTCGGCTTACACTTCAGCATTGCTGTTCATCACTGAAGGAAGTCAGGACAGGAACTCAAACTCCGCAGGATCCTGAAGGCAGGAACTGATGTAGAGGCCATGGAGGGGTGCTGCTTACTGACTTGCTTCCCTGGCTTGTTCATCCTGCTTTCTTATAGAACCCAGGACTGTGGTGATACTGTGTTCCCCAAAATATTGTGCACCCTAATAAACTTATCTAGGGTCAGAGAACAGAACAGCCACTAGATATAGAGGCCAGAAAATGGTGGCACTCACACCTCTAATCCTATCACTTGGGAGGCAGAGATCCATCCAGATCTCTGTGCGTTTAAAGCCACACTGGAAACAGCCAGGCGTAGTGACTCATGCCTTTAATCCCAGGAAGTGATGGCAGAAAGCAGAAAGGTATATAAGGCGTGAAAACCAGTAACTAGGCTGGTTAAGCTTTTAGGCTTTTGAGCAACAAACAATTCAGCTGAGATTCATTCTGGATGAGGACTCAGAGGCTTCCAGTCTGAGGAAATAGGATCAGCTAAGGAATTGGCGAGGTGAGGAAGCTGTGGCTTGTTCTGCTTCTCTGATCTTCCAGCATTCACCTCAATACCTGGCTTCAGGTTTGTTTTTATTAATAAGACCTGTTAAGGTTCCTGCTACACAGGACCACCAGCCCAGGGATGGAATCACCCACAGTGGGATGGGCCCTCCCCCATCAATCACTAATTAAGAAAATGCCCTAGCCCTACAGGCTTGCCTACAGCCCAGTCTTACGGAGGCATTTTCTCAATCAAGACTCCCTCGTCTCAGATGACTCTAGCTTATATCAAGCTGACACACAAAACTAGTCAGTACAACAGCTTAGGCTGTAGAATGAGACCCTGTCTCAAAAACTAAGAGGGGGGGGGATATGGTTGCTGTGCAAGCATGAAAACCATTGTTTGGATCAATAGAACCTACATAAATGTTGAGTGGATGTGGTGACCTGCATAAATGTTGAGTGGATGTGGTGACCTGCCTTGGAAGACAAAAACAAGGGATCCCTAAAACAAGCTGGCTAGTAAGATTAGCTATATTGCAAGCTCTGAGTTCGATTGAGAAACTCTGCCTCAATGAATAAGGTAGAAGAGCAATCATGGATGACTCCGACATCCAACTTTGGGCCTTCACATGCATGCACACCCACATGCATTTGCACCCACACTTGTGTGTGTGTCCACATCCGTGCAAAACTCCATGCACAAATGCACATAAGAAAAGAAAAAATAGGAAATAACTTTGAAATTTTAAAACTGTATAAAAGGCCAGCAAAATGGTTCAGCAGGTAAAAGCATTGTTCTGCAAGAGGTGAAACCTGAGTTCAAGCCCTGGAACTCACATAAATGTGGAAGGAGAGAGCCAGCTCCACAAATTGTCACTTGACTTCCTCAGGCATGCTGTGGCATGAAAGCTCACACAGGTATCATGTACACACAGTCAATAATAATAAATAAAATCTTAGACTTTTTAAAAAATCAAAATTTTACAGAGAAGATAAGCACTTAGCCAAAATTACATTCATGTTTGAATCAAAATATCTGGAAGGGTATTACCAAAATGCCAACAGATCTACCTTTGAGTGGAATTAAGGAGCATTCTCTCTGTTTTCAACTGAGAATCAAACCCCTGGTTTCATGCTCTGCCACTGAGCTCCACCCTCAGCCTACCCTTTCTTTATATTTTTTTCTGCATTCTTAGCCTCCCTACAATGAACAGCTATTTTATCATTAGAAGAAAAAGTTAATGTTCATAAGGAAGAAAAACGCACAGAAAGATGAAGTTTTTATCTGATTGGCATATACTTTTCCCCCAAGGAAATAAGAGGCAACTTGAGAGTGGAACAATGTGAAGAATGTGAATAAAGTAAGAAGGAGCTGTTTAAAAGAACAAGGTGATATCAACATTTTCAGGCGCGGGCAGGGCCTAGTCATGTGTGACCATCATTAACCTGGCCAGTCGCGTACATGTCTGCAACAATACTGAATTGCACGGGTTAAAGTGCGACCATGAACGTTTGGATGGCTGCAGGGCTTGGAAGGGAAGCCGGAGTCTTGATTGGGGAGTTGGAGGCATTTGCAAAATAGCAATACTGACTAATAAATTCAGGAATTTAGGTGGGTAAGAAAGCAAGCAAAGACTGAAAGAGAATGCTGAAAGGAGAAAGTGTGTGGGAGGGGGTTAATGAATTGGAGACTTCACGTGATGGCAAAGGACGGAGTGGGGTTACTTGAGCAAGTGAGCTGGGGAAGCTCAGCGAGTTATAGATGATGAGCTGTTTGAATTAGTGATTGCTGAAGCCTAAATTCTGCCAACCTCTATTGTCTGGCTCCATGAGTAGGTTGCAGAGATAGCATTCTTTGAACCAGATCACAGAACCGCTCCCTTCTTCATGTTCTAACACTATCGTTTACACATTTCCGTTTTTTTATCTAGAAATCAAATGCACTATCCATTGCACAACACTCCAGGCCGTTTCCACTTTGGAATTGACACATAATTATATGCACTTATGAGGTATAGTGTAATCATTCAATGCATAATGATCAAATCAGGGTAATTAGCACCTCCAGCTGCTCAAACAAGTGCCATATCTCTTTTGTTTGGCTTGTTTTGTTTTAGACAGGGCCTCACTCAGGCTAGCCTTAAACTAGCAATCCTCCTGCCTTTGTGTCCTGATGCTAAGATGCTAGACGTGTACCACCACGCCTACATATTCTCCCTCTCATCCCCCTCTCAGTTTTCAGAACTAGAGATTGAACCACAGGGTACTGGCATGTTAGGAAAGTGTTCGCCCACTTGAGCCACTCCTAGACTAACACCACTAATAAGTTAAACTTATTTTAATGACACATAAAAACATTATAAATGTACTTCTAATCAGGTGCCATGTGGTGATATAATACACATATACAAGGTATAATGTTCAAAGTATGGTAAATGAGTCTCAGATATAGACCCAAAGGCAATGTAGTTGATAAATTGGTGTCACAGCTGGAACAAAGACCTGGGTTTGATTCCAGAACCATATAAAACCAGGAGCCATAGCACATGCTATAATCCTAGCACTCAGGAGGGTGGAAGTGAAACGATCAGTTCAAAGTCGTTCTGAGCTACACATAATAGCAAGATCAAGGGTAGCCTGTCTAAAAAATAAGTACTAAAAAAAAAAGAAAAGAAAAAGGCACCCCTCCAGTACTCAAGGGACATTGGAAAGAGAGAGCAGCAGAAAGAATATATAAGCCAGCTGATGGGAAATACTATCCTCTGGACATGACATGACCATTGTATTGATGTAAGCTATGCTTACCTGCAGAAGAGCAAGTCAACAAGGTCAATCAACATTCCACCTGGCAGCACTAATTGGACTCAGTGAGCTACAAAAAAAAAGAAAGGGAAGATGTGAGGGTGGGAGAAGTATGTGGGTGGGTACAGAAGGGGCAAGTTGAGTATAGATATTTTCAAGATGTATTACATATATGTATTCAATTGTAAAAGAATTTTAAAAATTAATCTTTTTTTTCTTGAGATGGGGTCTTTGTAGCTCTGGCTAGTCTGGAACTGGCTATGTAGACCAGGCTAGCGTCTAATTCATATAGACTCAGCCTCCTGAGCACTGAGCATATACCACCATACCCAGCTAAATCTTAAAGATGAAAAAAAAGAAAAGATAGTACATATACACAACAAAATTTTATTCAGTGTAAAAGAAAAATGAAATCATGACATTTGCAAGAAAATGGATGCATGGGGCTGGAGAGATGGCTCAGTGGTTAAGAGTACTGGCTGCTCTTCCAGAGGACCCAGATTCGATTCCCAGCACCTACATGGCAGCTCACAACCATCTGTAGCTCCAGTTCCAGGGGATCCAACACTCTCAAACAGACAAATGTGCACATAAAATAAAAATAAATAAAAATAAAAATGAAATGCAGTAATTTAAAAAGAAAAGAAAATAGACACAACTAGAAATCATGAAGAAAAAAGCAGACTCAGAAAGACTAGCACTGCATGCTTTTTCTCATACACTGAACCTAAAATTGAACATTCATGCACATGTGTATTTATGTATGTGTGTTTGTAGGTCACAAAACTAGAAAGGTGATGATGAGAGGGGAGGAAGAGAGCTTAAGAGAAGTGGGAAATAGATAGCAATGGAATCCACATAACACATGCAGAAGGCGGGGACTAACAGGGACAAGAAATGGAACTAGAGGAGGGAGGAGGCATGAGAAGGACAGTAGAAGAGTGAATGAATGAGAGCAGAGTATGACACATAGTCTAAGATGCCATGATGAAACCTGTTAGTTTATATGCTAACTTAAAAAGAATTCATTTAAAAACAAAATAGAGTATCTGTCATAAGGCTTTAACATTCACTGACAATTTGACTGGGCTTGGAATCACCCGGGAGATACACTTCTGCACGTGTCTTTGAGAGAGTTTCCAGATTTAACTAAGGATGAAGAATCCACCCTGAATGTGGACAGCACCATCACCTGGGCCGGGTCTCAGACTGAATAAAAAGGGAAAGTAGAAAAATCCAGCTGAGCACCAGCTTCCCGGTTGGCACCACAGACCAACTGTTCCTCTCACCATGCTCTCTCCCCACGATGGAGCTACATCTCTGCGAACAGTGAGGGGGGAAAAAACTCTTCATTAAGTTGTCTTTTTTTGTCCAATATTTGGTCACAGTAATAAGATAAATGGTGAAAACATTCAAAATCTTTTCTTGTAGCTTTTTGAAATATATAATACATTATCATTACCTTTAGTCATCCTACTGTGTAATAGCATATCATTTCTACATATTGGGAGCCTTTTGAATTCCTCTCTACTACTTTGAGTTGGTGGAAAATACAGTTAACCTAAAGTGCTATAGAATAGTAGGAGTTATTCTTCCAATGTAAGCATAGTTTGGGTATGATTATCCAACTCTCTGTCTCCCCCCCTCCCATCCACACACTTCCTGCCACTCAGTTGCAGGTCTTGCAAGAGCCTTAGGAATCTGCTCTTTCTGTCTTAGTTTTTTTCCACTTTACTCCTTCAAAAATCCTCGACTTTGCAAAACTGAATTTTAAGCTTTCCCATCTTGTTGCTTTTATGCACAAATTGCCTCCGGATTTCTGAACTGACACATTTTACCCTTTTGTTTTTGTTGTTTAAAGAATGTTTCATGTTGCCCAGGCTGACCTCAAACCCAGTAGCCAAAAATGACCTAGAGCTCAGAACCTTCCTGCCCCCGCCCCCTAAGCTCAGATGACAACACATACCACCACATTTGGCTCATTGTACCTGTCATTTTTAAACCTCAGGAAAAGCCTTGACCTGGACAAACACTTCCTCAAACCACCTGAGACCTCCTCCCCCTTCAATTTTCACGGGAATCGATGCACACCTGTCCGGGGACACTTCTAATTTCCTACTTTCTGTCTTTTTGTTTATTTGGGTCAATTTTATCTGTCTCCTCAAGGAAATCAAGATTAGAGCATGCCTAAAGCAATTTTCCACACTGTCTTCAAGCCTAGTACCAGACGATTACTCACTGTGTTAACTACATGAATGTTTCCAACATATGATATGTGATTATTCTAGGAACCCTTTTTCCATTCTAGATAATGCCCAAAATATTTTCTTTTGAGCTGGGCGGTGGTGGCGCACACCTTTAGTCCCAGCATTCGGGAGGCAGAGGCAGGCAGATCTCTGTGAGTTCGAGGCCAGCCTGGTCTCCAAAGCAAGTTCCAGGAAAGGCGCAAAGCTACACAGAGAAGCCCTATCTCGAAAAAACAAAAAATATTTTCTTTTGAAAATAAGCATATTTGCTGGGCGGTAGTAGCACATGCCTTTAATCCCAGCACTGGGGAGACAGAGCCAGGTGGATCTCTGTGAGTTTGAGGCCAGCCTGGTCTACAGAGTGAGTTCCAGGACAGCCAAAGCTGTTACATGAAGAAACCCTGTCTTGAAAAACTAATCAATAAGCAAGAGTATTTAGCTGAGGGGTGGGGTTTAGTTGACAAACCACTTGCTTAAACCACACAAGGCAACATGAAACATTCTTTAAACAACAACAACAAAAGGGTAAAATAAGACTGATTTTATAGAAGCTGGAGAGATGGCTCAGAGGTTAAGAGCACTGGCTGTTCTTCCAGAGGTGTTGAGTTCAATTCCCAGCCACCACATGATGGCTCACAACCATCTGTAATGAGATCTGGTGCCCTCTTCTGGCCTGCAGGTATACATGCAGACAAACCACTGTATACATAATTTTTTTAAAAGAGGGATTTTATGTATATGAGTGTTTTACCTGTTTGTATTTTTGTGCACCATGCTCATGCCTGGTGGCTGCAAAGGCCAGAAGAGAGCATCTAGAACTGAGCATCGTGTGGGTGCTGGGAATTGAACTTAGGTCTTCTGGAAGAGCAACCTGTGCTCCCAATCACTAAACCATCATCAATACAGCCTCATATTTGCTTTAATGCTTTCAATTGGAAGGCATTATCTCACCCTCCCCTTCCCCCTCGCCACCATACCCTCTCACAAGCACTCTCAAGCTGATAGCCACTTTTTCTGGTTTTTTTTTTTTTGAGACAAGGTTTCTGTATAGCCCTAGTTGTCCTGGAACTCACTCTGTAGACCAGGCTGGCCTCAAACTCAGATCCACCTGCCTCTGCTGAGATTAAAGGCATGTGCCACCACTGCCCAACCACTTTTTCTTTTTAATAAGTAAGGCTGAAGATCTTTTCTTGTATTTGTCTTTTTTTTTTCTGGAAATGATACATCTAGTATGTATATTTATCTTTCTACTGGTTTGTAACAGCTCCTTACATATAAAGGAAATTCTACATCTGCTGCATTTGTTTTATCCTGGAAAGATCTTGAATTCCACAAAGCGTCTATCACATATGACCCATGTTGATGACTTGACTCTGTAACTCTAGTTCTAGTTGTTACCTATGTGAAACTAACCCATGTGCATGTTTATCAAGTCCCTGGACCTATGATTGAATTTCCTTCTGGCCTCGGTCTTTTGAACTTCTGTGACTAGGGCACACTTGCCAAAATCCTGTTCTTTCATCTGTAAAACACAATTATATCTCCTTTGTAGGCTTAATAACAAAACGAGATTTGTGCAGAACTGGCATAAATACTCCATAAATGGTAGCATTATCTCCCTGCCTTGGCTTCCCTACACTAAAAATCCACCACCTTGCTAATATGTCTTGTGACTGACTAGCCCTTTCTTATACAGACACCCATCCACAAGGGATGTTCGCAGTTCCCTGGGGTGTATACAAAGCCATGCATACATAACCATGTGCATGTTCCTTCCAGCTCCACTACAACCGCAGTCAGGCCAAAGAATCTGTTTTGTGGTAATTCGATTGTTTCCTGTACTGCTCACTGGCAATGACCCCCTCCCTCCAGCCTGCTTCTCAAGCACTCGGGTCAACTGCGGTCTAATGCGGTCCTCCCTTCGTGCTCCCGCAGCACGCACCGCCGTAGTCAAACGGCTGTTTTATATTCCTGTTTCCCCGCTTGTTTCCCTCACTAGATTGGGAATTCCTTGAGAGCAGAGACTTTTACGGCTTGTGTCACCAGCCCCCAGCACAGGGTCGAAAATTTGACGTATTTGTTGAATAAAGGGATAAATGCATAGTGATTAATCTGAGTGCAGTTTTAACCTCTGGCCTCCTACTGTTCTTTGGCAAGCAGTACCCTTACATATATGATCCTTTAAAAAAAAACCCTCTAGCCGGGCGGTGGTGGTGCACGCCTTTAATCACAACACTTGGGAGGCAGAGCCAGGCAGATCTCTGTGAGTTTGTGGCCAGCCTGGTCTACAGAGCGAGATCCAGGACAGGCACGAAAACAACAGAGAAACCCTATCTCGAAAAACAACAACAACAACAAAAAGCCCTCTAGTTTCCATACCTCCTCCAAGCCCAGGTAGCAACGGGAGACTGGTCCAACTGAAAGATGTGCACTACAAGACATTGGTCTCAGTGTCGAACCTAAGTAGTGTTGAGACGTGAGTCCACCCCAATCCCAGAGAACAGTGCAGTCTGAGAACTTATCCAGGGCCTAATGTGCAGCACCACAAAGGAAAATTACCTCTTCGGGCTGTTTCTTCACAAGCATGAGTAGATTAGGCTGCTTTTACTACGTTCTCCAAACCCTAGCCAAGAAGGTGCATCCCCAGGACGGCAGAAAGTTTTGTGACTACCAGAGAAAAAGACACAGGATACTGCTCGGAGTCTCTCCAGTCTGAAAGCCAAGCTTTGCATCATCTCTAATAAGCAAAGAACCGGACAGTTTTTTTTTCTTCTGCTTTCCTTTAATAACATTTTAGCAACTACAGGGACAATTCCAAAGTAGACAAGTAAATAAAAAATAAATGAGAAACAGCAAAGAAATGTTCATTGTTCCACAATAAATAGAGCTCTATTGAGTATCCCCCACTAGTACCACATGAGAGGCCCAGCTCTCTGTGGGGTCAAGAGTGCTCTCCATTATTGTGTAGGGGGACTAGACAGCACTCGGGTATGATTAGGTCAAATGGTGTGAACACAGGAAGCAGTGAGATCAAGGTCTACAGTTTGGGTCCTTGTTTTCGGTAGGGTTTGATGAGTCTTAACTTCTTCCACACTGTGCTGGATCCCATAGCCAAAGTAGATACCAAACCCTAGTAGAGAAAGACAACTGTAAGGTGGAAGTGTAACCTGGAAAGGCGCAATAGGTCTCCAACTGGAGATCAGGAGGGAAAGGAACTGGTGTAGGACACCTAAGAGGCTTACTCTTCCAAAGCGGACACCTACCAATCAGCATCCAGATCCCAAATCGGGCCCAAGTGCCAACTGTCATTTGCATCATCAGGTAAACATTCACAAAGATGCTCACCAGCGGGAGTAGAGGCAGAAGAGGCACCTGCAAAACAGGATAAATCTTCACCTACAACATGATGGTTCTTACCTTACTGGGGGCAGAGGAGGCCAAGTTCGAGCCCTACTCATGACCTGGATCCCAGCAGCCACTCATCTATCACATATATTATTGCAGACTCCCCAAATCCAGAACGTAAGAAAATGGAACTAGAAAGGAAGGAACTAGAGAGTATCAGCAAGGAGTCTGGCCTAAATACTCCTGACAGCTACCTTGTGTCCAATTAAAGAACATAAGACGGACTGGTGGGGGAAAGAGACATCCTTTACCTTAAAGTGAAGGGGAGTGTTGTTCTGTGGCTGTCTCCAGAGGACTCCAGCAGTTCCAAGAATGAGCCCCAGGATCAGCACAACCACTGTGATCCACACTGGGTCTCCAGAACTAAGTGGAGTTGTCCATCGGGTCAGCACCAGGCAAAGAGCAGTCAGTAGTACAGCTTCAAAAGTCAAGTTGAGAGGAATCAAAACCGACTCTTGTGACTGATATGCAAAGATGTTAAGGCATCCCGTTCCCAGAAGGATTACCCTCTTGCTAGACCTCTCTCTCACCAAATGTCACCACACAATGTCCACCCTGTCATGCTGATCTGTCCAAACCTTCCCAAAGAAAAAAGCCACTGCTTAGAGCTGGTGATATGGCTCAATGGTTAGGAGCACTTGCTGCTCTTGCAGAGGACCTGAGTTGGGTTCCCAGTACCCACATGGTGACTCACAACCATTATAACTCCAGTTCCAGGGGATCAGGTGCCTTCTTCTGACCTACGTAGGTACCAGGCATGCACACAGTACAAAGTACTCATACACATCAAAATAAAGAGATATTTTGTTTGTTTGTTTGGGTTTTGTTTGTTGGTTTTACAGACAGGGTTTCTCTGTGTAGCTTTGCGCCTTTCCTGGAACTCACTCTGTAGCCCAGGCTGGCCTCGAACTCACAGAGATCCGCCTGCCTCTGCCTCCCGAGTGCTGGGATTAAAGGCGTGCGCCACTACCGCCCGGCAAAATAAAGAAATCTTAAACAAAAGAAACATCCACTGCTCACCAAGCAGTGAGGCGCAGACATAGACAACTCGGCCAGAAAGGAGGGAAGGGATGGAGTTGACTGGACAAAACAGAGCCTGGGCAGTCAGCTTCTCTTCCTCAAGTGTCTTCTCCTCCTGCGATTCCACTTCCTCTTCATCATTCTTCATTTCCTGGTCAGGCTGGTATCTGTGGCAACAGTAAGAAACAATTTTAACAATATCTGTTAATGGTTCTCCATCTTTTTTCCAGGTGGCTTCTTTATTCAAGGTAGAAGCTTGGGCTGGAGAGATGGCTCGGCCTGTAAAGTATCTAGCAAAGGGCTGGGGAGATGGCTTGGCAGTTAAGAGTTTTTGTTTCTCTTATAGAAGACCTGAGTTCAGCTCCTAACACCCTCACTGGGCAGTTCATGACCACCTATAACTCTTAGCTCCAGGGGATTCAATATCCTCTTTGGGCCTCCAAAGGCACCAGACAGAGAGAGAGAGAGAGAGAGAGAGAGAGAGAGAGAGAGAGAGAGAGAGAACTTCTTTTTAAATATTCAAGTGTCTGCCAGACAAGCATGATTACAGGACTTGAGTTCCGATCTCCAGCACTCATATAAAATCCAGGTGCCCTGGAACTCAGTGCTAGGGGGGTTGGAGCTAGGATTCCTGGAATTCATTAGCCAGGCAACTTAGCCAACCAGTAAGCTCCAAGTTCAATGAGAGATTCCATCCAAAAAGTACAGTGGAGAGGGATGTAGATAGACACCTAACTCTGACCTCTGGCCTCCACACACAAATGCACACACACCTACATGGATATGCGAAACAGCCCCCCCCCACACACACACACACACACAAAGAGAGAGACAGAGACAACGAGGCTCTTTTGGACAGGGCAAGATAGCCAGATGACTGGAGCAGTCAGGGTGACAGAAGACAGAGCAGGGCTGAGCATATTGTGCCTCCCCCAGAAATACAAACTCAAGTCTTACCTCAGAATGAGAACACAAATGGACACCAGGGAGTAAGCAAGCAGAGTCCCAATTGACATGAGGTCCACAAGGTCGGCGAGTTCAAAGAGGAATGCCATGAACGCTAACATTGGCAGACAAAAAGAAAGCACGTGACAGAAGGAAGTTAAAGGACTGGGCGGAACAACCAAAAGGGGCGTTTTTGTTCTGCTACCTGCAATAACACCAGATACCACAGTGGCCACAATGGGGGTGTGTGTGCCATTGTGGACCTTAGCAAGGACACGGAACAGGAGGCCATCTTCTGCCATCGCGTAGATCACCCGGGGCATCGGAAACATGGAGCCCAAAAGGCTGAAAAAGACAATGTCCAAGTGAGTCCAAGTGGCAATGAGTTCACCAAGGTATCTATTGCAAGTCTGTGTGATCACAGCATCTCTGCCTCCCCTTGCCAGCCCTCCTAAGGAGCATTCTCTGGCACAAAAATGGACATAACCGGAAACTACGGCCACCGAGGAAACGTATATTTAACACTGACCTAGTGGAAAGAGCACAGAGGGAGCCAACAGCCACAAGGTAGCTGGCAGGATCCCAGCCAACGTAGGAAAATGCCTCGGGCAGAGGGCTCTCCGGCCGAAGCTTGTAGTAAGGCATCATGAGGGTAAGTGCCGCAGACACGCCAAAGTACGCCAGAAAGCAGACGGACAGTGAGATCACAATACCCATAGGGATGGAGCGCTGGGGATTCTGAGCCTCTTCCCCTGCCAGGAAACACACGGCACAATGTTCTGAACCAGGGGAGTAGGCTTGCTCCCGTACCACCCCCAGTCTGTATGATCCCAAACTGCACCCACGGTGAGCCGGGAGGCTGTGACTGACCGGTGGTCGCAATACAGTCAAAACCAACGAAGGCATAGAAACAGGTAGCAGCGCCACGGAGGATCCCTTCCAATCCAAAAGGCATGAAACCTCCAGAGCCCATGGACTCGAAGCTAGAGTACAAGAAGGAACAGAAAGAAGTACGTTCAGCTAAGCCTGTCTGTACCTTTTCCCTAATGCCCAGCTGCTCGGTTATCTCCCACTCCCACTCTGGATCTCCCCCTCCCCCATTATGGTCCGAGATTTGTGGCTTTCTAACCTACAAGTGTCATTGAGTCCACCCATGGTCAAGCAATAGTCCTCTTTTGTGAGCCTCCAGTTTTTCAGATCTCCCATAATGAAGCCAGAGATGATGACAAACCCGAGAACCAAGAGGTTGGCCCCTGTGAACACTTTGGTAACCAGGGCCGATTCACTCGCCCCCAGGGCCAACAATCCTGTGGAGAAAATTGTTCAGGATCCTGAGAGACTGAATCCTTCCTCCAAGCTTGCTTTTCCTTTTTCCTGCCTCTGTGTGGCAGACTCCTTCCTTCCCAGCTTCCTCCTCCCCATCATTAACACTCCTTCAAGCCCTTCCCTGGGCCAACCCCGCCCATCATTCAACCCTGGCCCAACCCCGCCCATCATTCAACCCTGACCCAACCCCGCCCATCATTCAACCCCGCCCCTTGCCTCACCAGTGAGCAGCAACACAAGAGCCATAGCAAAGAAATCTGGATATTCTGCGAGAACATGGGGCACATGCAGTGAGATGGTCCCCTTCAGAGTCTCAGAGATGTGGTTCCCAATCAGATTGTCAAAAGCAGAGCTCCAAGCCCGGGCCACACTGGCTGTACCTGGTATAGCAATTGTATTTTGTACTGTAATCCCAATACTCAGGAAAATGATGAGGTCAAGTTCCCTCCCACCCACACATCCGCCTCACACAGATCCCCACCATTATTATCCATCTTACTTGGGGCGGTGGGTGGGGGTGTGTGCAACAGGTCTCTATGTAGCTGAGGCTTAGCCTGGCCTCAAACTCAAACACATGGTCCTCCTACCTCATCCTCCTGGGATCATAGGTTGTACACCACTAGACCCAGCTCCTGCTATTAATTTGAAAAAAAAAAAAAAAACCCAAACCAGTATCTTAATGAATGAACACCAGACAGAGGTGTACAATTGTTCTGCACCTTCAGCCCCTCCACACAAAATACAAATATCTAGAAGTATTGAGATACTGGGAAAAATAATAACAAGTGTGGCCTCAGCAGTCTCCTCGGCTTCCTGGATCCGTCATCCCTATACTACCTGTGTACTCATCCACACAGACACCCACCCCACCCCACGCATCTTTCTCACCAATGACGTAGGAGAGGATGAGGTTCCAGCCGGTAGTGAAGGCCCAGAGTTCACCGACCGTGACATAACTGTAGAGATAGGCAGAACCAGAGCCAGGGACCCGGGCGCCAAACTCAGCATAGCACAGTCCAGCCAACACCGAAGACAGAGCAGCCACCAAAAAGCAGATCACAATGGATGGTCCTGCTTTATCTTTGGCCACCTCACCAGCCAGGACATACACACCTGCACCCAAGGTGCTGCCCACACCCAGGGCCACTAAGTCGAGGGTGCTTAGGCATCTGGCAAGGCGAGTCTCGCCCATGCCTGGCTCCAACGCACGTCTCCGCACCAGCTTTTGACCAAATCTTCTAAGTGCCTGCCACCGCATTCTGGCTGGAATTGAAAGGGATGCTAGCTAGGTTCTGGTGAAAAACAAGACAAAAGCCCCTTCAATGGGTCTCATTATCCCCAAGCTCTGAAAGTGAATCACAAAACCCACTCCACTAAGTGAAAGAGCTCCGGGGACAAAGGAGGGTGGCTTGAGGGGGAAAAGCAAGCCACTTTATCTCTAACATCCGATTCTTCATATGCAAGTAGGAATTACAATAATAATGCAAGTAGGGATTACAGTATCTCGGAGGCTGGTGGAAGGACTCATTTCAGAAGAGGCGAGTGAAAGCCCCTAGTAGCACAGTGGTTGGCCTCTAGTAAGTGCTTGGACATTATGGGTTTTTTTTTTTTCTTTTTCTGGCCAAGAACCTATGGGATTTACTCTAGAGCCCAGCCCAGCAGCCTTGAAGCCTCACGTTTCTGTTTCCTGGCCTGTAGCTCCTGGTGAATCAAGCGGAACTCAACTCTGGGCAACTCTGGGAGAGCCCCTTCTCACACCCAATACCTACATTCCTTTCAGTGGCGCGCCCAGAGGGCTTCAAAGAGACATGGCTCCCAGCACCTGGAAGAGGGGACTGACCTCGCTGCAGGTTAAAAGTGGACACTGCCTCGATCTCATCCCTCCTCACCAAGCCCACAGCACTCCACCTGAGCCTGCAAATATTCCCCCACTTCCTCCCGCCCCGGCTAGGCTGGTCTGTGAGCATCAGGGGTGAGGCGGGGCTTTGGTATCTGAAATTGGGAGATGTGCCCGGCGGGAGGGCGAGGGGGGCTACAAAGCCAGCCCTAGATCGCTCACACACACCCCTTCGCAGACTAGGGATCCCCCGCCCGGTGGCCCTAGATTCAGCATCTAGATTTTATGGTGCCATCTAGAAACGGTCTGGGGCTGCGCTGGAGCCAGGAAGACCCGGCTGCTGGGCTAGGGTCTTGCTAGCAACAGGTCACAGCCCGCTGATGCAACTGCGTGCCGTGGTTGCCTGAGAAGCCTAGGTATACATGGACCCTCCCTCTCCCCTCTCTGACACACGTGTCGGCCCCAAAGGCTTACCAGAGAGCTGTGGCAAGCCCAGAGAGCAGAGATTCTCAGATTTGGTTCAGTGAAGCTGACTTCAGAGTTGGGTTGGGTCTGCAGACTTGAGCTGCTCAGGCTTCAATGCTGCTGCTTAGGGTCGTTGCGCGCCAAGCGCCCCTTATATTCACTGGGAGGAGGAGCCAGTAACGTCATGGGATCCCACCTCCAAGCCCTCTCCCTACACATAACACACAACACAATATACATACCCACGCGCGGGCTTGTGTACACACACACACACACACACTCACTTGGCTTTGCAAGCCTGAGACTGCTTCCCAACCAAAAACAGCAAGCAGGGCATGGCAGGGAACGAGAAAGGGGGGAGGATAGCCTTTTCCCATTTGCCTCTCTGGTGGTCAGAGGACAATAAGAAGCTTCCTGACCATAGATCCCCTGGGAATTTTCTACTTTTGTGCAGGATTAGTCAGAATCGGTGATTATTGGCAGCACTGGGGAGGGGAGGGAGTAAAGGAATTGTGTCAAGGATGGCGGGCAAATAGCACCAGGTCTCCCCCTCCTTCTGTCTTCTCCCTTCGCGTTCTTGTCTGCATGAAATCCTTCGGAAGGACTGCGTAAGGCTATGAGCCGCCATCTGACTGCTGGCCCTCAGCTCTCACCCTCAACTGTTTCTAATGCAGACATCAAGGGAAGGAAAGACAGTTTCAAACCACCTGTACCCACATAATTCCTCCTGTGTAGAGTCCTGGGCCACAGTGTATGTGTAGCATCTCTCCACCTGCCTGTCAATAACACATGTGAAATTATGAATATTTAAGGATTGAGGGAGAGAAACTTCTCTTAAAATTTGTAGCGATGGGGACCAATGCTGAGACCATATCGATGAGCTGTTCCAGCCCCACCCTTTTAATCCCATTTTCCTGGTGACTAAGCAGAAGTTTGGAGCTTCCACGCTATTGTTGAACCACCCTTCTGATAAAAGCCGGCCTGTAGTTTTAAGGTCTACCTCCCATAGGCACTCTACCTCATTCAAATGTGCAACAAAGAGGAAGCCTTAAGCTCCAGCAAGAGGTGGGTCCTTTTAGGCTAGTTACTAGGAAACAGTAGAAGACGGAAGAATCTTAAGGTGATCCATGTGGCTCTATTAGTTCTTAAAACTCTTACTGCCTTGATTGTAAGGCTTGTGAAGGGGTAGCTCTCTTCTGCTAAGTCATCTTAGTAGCTAAGGATAGCCCAAAATACATTGTTTCCTTTAATGATTCACTCATCTAGCACCCAAGTCCTTCTTGAGAGTCTCCTCTGTAGTCCAAGGTTAACTGAAATTTACTATGTAGCTCAGGCTAACCTTAAACTAATTATTCTCCTGAAGGCTTCAACCTCCCCAAATGCTGTGGTTACAAGCCTGTGCCACCAATCCCAGGTACGAATTCTTTTTTGAAAGAATCGGTCTTTTCAGCTAGGTAAAGCACCTCTTAGACATTCAATAAAGCAGGCTACAGAGATGACTCTGTTGTAGAGCACTTGCCTAGCTAGCATGTGTGAGGCTTCTGTTGACCACCACCCCACACCCCACCCTACCTCCACACCACAATCAAAAAGGATGCACTTATGGAATAGTTGGTATGTCAACTGTTGTGGGAATCTAGCCATCACTGTATTTAGGGTGAATATTAGAATGAAATAGTTTTTTTCACGGCATCTCAGGTAAACATCTGAATGAATATTTGTTTTCTCAAAGTATTTAGACCCTGAAGAAGTCATTGTGGAAAAGAGTGATTGTTTTCCATGATTTATAGAATTGTTTTTCTGAGGGATCTTTACAGCCTTTGCATGACTTTGGTCACAAGACGCTTCTAGCACACCTGGAGCTCTTGGATTATTGGGTACTTGGGCTGCTTAAGTGGCATCATGAAGTAAGTCTTCCTGTCTGGCACGGGGCAATAGTCAATGAAAATCTGATCCAGATTCAAAGTAATATCTTAGTGTATATAACAACAATTTGGCTGCTTAAACTCAGTGACTGATTAGATAATGAGATTAATTGGCAAACTGATAAATGTTCAGACAAGTAGTACAGACTGGAATGACTAAGGAAGGCTTTGTAAGACACTGAGAAGGAAGAATTGCAAAGGCTTAAACTGAACCTTAAGGAATGTGGGATGACTAGCTGTGGACCTCCAAAGATGCAAGAAGCTAGCAAGTAGAATGTTTGTTGGGAGGCACTAAAAGATTAGACTTGGTATAACAGATGTCCCTCTCCAGGATTATCAAGTATCTTAAATGTACTAGACAATAAACAAATAATACTTCCTGAAGCACTTCAAATCTCAATTTGGTTCCCCTGGCAACCAACCCCCATCCGGAAGCTATTCTGGAACCCCCAGCCAGCAGTCATCATTAGCAATACAAAAAGACATTTATCACTTTGGAGATTCCAAGGACTTTAGGAACTGGGTACCCAGAAATTGGGCTGAATACCAAACGTGTGTAACTTATTACAAACGAAATTATAGAGAGAATATCTACATCAAAAAGTTCACCTTTTTTTGAGACAGAGTCTCATGTAACCCAAACTGGACTATATATAACTCTTAAAGGTCCTGTCTCCGTCTTCCAGGTATTAAGATTACAAGCATATACCACTGTGCCCATCAAAATCTATCCACCCATTTATTTATTTATTTATTTATTCATTCATTCATTCATTCATTTATATATTGAGACAGGGTCTTGTGTAGACCAGACTGGCCTTGGATTCTCTATGTAGCTCAGGATAGTTTTGAACTCATCATCCTCCCGCCTGTTCCACCATACCCAGCCTTGGAAAAATTCACCCTTTTAAAGTGTACAATTCAGTAGGGTTTAATTATATTCACAGGGTTGTGCGTCCATCAATTTAAGAACATTTTCATCATCAAAGGAAACCCTCAGCCCATTCCTCGTAATTACTCATTTCCTCCCAATACTCACTCTAGCTGTTGACAACCCTAACCCTGTTATCAGAGACTTTACAAAGCCTGGAGGGTCCTGGCAGCCACAACAAGTTCTTTAATGAGAGTTAAAGAGACGATAGTGAAAAACAGAGAAAAGAGATGTCTTTAATGTGCCATATTGGGAAGCGGAATAGATAAGTCCTATGACCACCCCACCTCCATCTTCAGAACATTCACATGAGGCTTAGGCTTAAACAGAGGTAGAGAAGTTTAAGCAGTCCCAGTCAAGCTGTGGTCCCTGGTTCAGTTTCTTCTACAAGGTGGTCTGACAAGTTGTGTGGGATTTCTTCCAGAAAGACAAACTCCCCTCTGGAGTTTGAGACCCCTGGGGAAATTCCATTCCTTGGAATCTATTGTCTCAATGGTCTGATAGGCAAAGGGCGGGGCACAGGTGTCTCTTTAGAATACCTCTTTCCTGCCAGGACAGTGGCAAACCTTTCAGCGTTGATCAGAAGCTCCAAAGGCTCAGCTCTGTGGGATGAATACCTGTGGAGGCCTAAAGCATGACATGGTGAGGGCAGGTGCAGGTACTGTATCATATTAGACAGTAACTCTGCATATGCTTGTATATACTTGACATTTGCTGGGTGATTTTTCACTTTCTCATAACAGACGAAAGGAAAAAATAAAAGGCAACCACACAGACACACACTCATACACGCGTACATACACATGTACACACACATACACACACCCTGCCCAGGTGTGGTGTGTGATGGATACGTTTGTGAATTAAAGTCCCTAGAAAGAAGCCACACCTATATTGGACATTCTACATGGGCTGATTGATGAGTACTTCAGTGATTGTGAAGAAGTTGGATGCAGGTCCAAAGCCAAACTGTCTTGGGCTGCCTTCACTCTCTTAAATAGTCATTCACTGCCCATCCTTATGTATGACCTAATATGTTGTGACTATTAGGTAAATGCTTCAGGAATATATGCACAGATCCCACCTTCCACCAACCTAAAAGCTAGTAATGTCCTCAGATCAAATCAGAGAACTATAGCCAAGATTTCCCAGCTTTGCTGGAACCTCCCTACCTGATGTATGCACCAATGTGTTTAAAAAGGTCTAGATTTGTGGGTTTTTTTTCTGTTACTATAAAAGCTCCATGAACCTGTTACCACATTGGAGCAAAGAATTGGGGGTAAAACTTAAATCTGTGTTCCTGGACCATAGAAACTCATATTTGGCTCCAAAATAAACTATCTCTTACTTCTTGACAGATTTATGGATTTATTGTTGTTGTTGTTGTTGTTGTTGTTTGAGACTGGGTCTCACCATGTAACCCTGGCTGTCCTGGAACTCACTGCATAGACTAGGCTGGCTTTGAACTCATAGAAATCCACTTGCCTCTCCTCTGGAGTGCTAGGATTAAAGAAGTGCACCATAATGCCCAGCTGTAGTTTTCTGTTGGTTTGTTTATTGTGGTTTTTGGTTTTGGTTTTTCAAGACAGAGTCTCTCTGTGTTACAATCTTAGCTGTCCTGGAACTCTCTTTGTAGACCAGGCTGGCCTGGAACTCACAGAGATCCACCTGCCTCTGCCCCCCAAGTGCTGGGATTAAAGAAAGCATGTGCCACCACTGCCTGGCCAGCTGTAGTTTTTTAATATTATACTAATTAATTTCATTATGGTAATAATTTATCTTAAATATACATACATATGTAGTATTTGCCAAATATACCTAAGTAAAGCCAGAAATGAAATAAGTAATTTGGATGAGAAACAAGAAGAAAGGAAATCACTATTTTTCCCTCACCAGTCATAACTAATTCAGGTAAAGATAATCAATAGATAATCAAGTCTCATGATTTCAAAGCATTACCCTGCAGATTAGACGTTAATTGGAAAGGGAAAATTACATGTATCTGTCTTCTATTTCTGTCATAAAATAACTACAAACTTAACTACTTAAAACAACACCGATTTCTCCAACAGTTTATGCAGATCAGAACTGATGTTAGGTAGCACAGCTCTTCTAAGGGTCTCATCTGATCCTAAAATCAGATGCCGACATCTTCAGGTACTCGTTACTTCTTAAATGCTCTTGGTGGAGCATCCACCTCCAAGCTCATTCTAGTGGCAGGCATGATTTATCTCCCTGCAGCTATAGGACTGGGGTTTCTGGTTCCCTGAACATGCAGTCCACTCCATCCTCAAGCTATGTTGCTTCAGACTCTCTGGTTTCTCCACATGTACTTTTTTGGGGGTGGAGTACTGGAGACTAAATCCTTGTGCCCACTAACCATGGCATCTACCACTGAGCTTCACTCTAGTCTCCTGCTTCCATTTTGGGGCTCATGTGATTAGATCCAAGACAATCTTCTTATTTTAAGGTCTACTCATTGGCAAGCTTAATCACTACTCAAAGACCTTTGTACCATACAGCATGACAAATTCACCAGTGTAACGCTAAGGGACATTGGAGGTGGTGATGTATGTTTTTAATCATAACACTATGGAGGCGGAGGCAGGTGATCTCTCTGAGTTCAAAGCCAGCCTGCTTCACATAGCAAGTTTCTGGCCATTAAGGGCTATGCAGTGAAACCCTGTCTCAATAAATGAATAAACAAACAAACAAACAAACAAATGATAGATTTGAGTCTAATGTGGTAACACATGCTATAAAACCAGCACTTAGGGAGTTGAGGCAGGAGGACTCTAAGTTCAAGATCATCCTGGGCTACTCAGAAACAGTGTCTCAAAACAAACAACAAAAACAAGGCAGGGCCTGGAAAAAATGGCTCAGTAGGCAAATCCCTACAACTCACTTGGTGGAATAAGAGAGCTAACTCCTGCAAGTTATCTTCTGACCTCCACATGTGTACCATGGCAGGCACATACACTGGCTCACACTTATTCTTACCCTTTATTTTTTTCTTAAAAGTATTTCATTTGGCTCAGTCATAAGTGAGACATTTATCTATAGCACCACTACCCCCAGGCAGGAGAGCTGTGTGGAATGTTGATTTCCAGGCATGACATGGCTATTGTACTCTTGAACTCACAATAGTTATGAGTACCTGTGCAAGATCTCAATTTCTGGGGCTGGAGAGATGGCTCAGAGGTTAAGAGCACTGACTGCTCTTCCAGAGGTCCTGAGTTCAATTCCCAGCAACTACATGGTGGCTCACAACCATCTGTAATGAGATCTGGTGCCCTCTTCTGGCCTGCAGACATACATGCTGTATACATAGTAAATAAATAAATCTTAAAAAAAAAATCTCAATTTCTTTGCCCATATCTCAGTTGGTGGACAGTTTGAGTGCATTTCTTGGATACAGTGAATGGCCAGCACACTATCTTCAATAACTATTGTTTGTCAAATTTTAACATTTGTTAAGGGCCAGGCAGTGGTGGCATATGCCTTTAATCTCAGCACTTGGAAGGCAGAAGCAGGCAGGTCTCTGTGAGTTCAAGGCCAGCCTGGTCTACAAAGTGAGTTTAAGGACTGTTACACAGAGAAACCCTGTCTCGAAAAAAAATGAAAAAGAACAACAAAAAAAATTTGTTAAGTCAGGACACCATCATTTTGTAAAGGTATTCCAAGATGTTTAATTTTTTTTTTGGGGGGGGGGGGCGGGGTTCGAGACAGAGTTTCTCAGTGTAGCTTT
Source organism: Peromyscus maniculatus bairdii (assembly GCF_049852395.1). Lineage (NCBI taxonomy): Eukaryota > Metazoa > Chordata > Mammalia > Rodentia > Cricetidae > Peromyscus > Peromyscus maniculatus. The sequence continues at coordinate 84,697,532 of NC_134875.1, read as the reverse complement.
GCGCCTTTCCTGGAACTCACTTGGTAGCCCAGGCTGGCCTCGAACTCACAGAGATCCGCCTGCCTCTGCCTCCTGAGTGCTGGGATTAAAGGCATGCGCCACCACCGCCCGGCTGTTTAATTTTTAAAGTGAAATGCTTTACAGTCAATTCTGCTATAATACTATTTTGAAGATGCAAACTTGTTCCAAGGGGTGACAATAGGAGCAGAATGCTAATTTTGCTTTGGTCATGTGTGATTTATGATTTCGGCCTCTGAAAGGAGGAGGTAAATGCAGAAAAGTGTTCCTAGCCCAAACCATGCAAGAATGCATATAAAGAGCCCATGAATACTCTATAGATGTGTATTTTCTGTCTACATTCACTACATCAAATTTCAGATAATATTCCTTTCACATCACAATAACCCATAATGTATAATCCTTGACATCTATTTCTTTATTTTTATTTTTAATATTTTTTGTGATTTAACTAATTTTATTTTATTTTATGTGTGTGGATGTTTGCCTACATGTATATCTGTGCATCACATGCATGCTGTGCCTGCCAAATCCAGAAGAGGGCATTAGATCTCCTGGAACTAGAGTTATAGAAGGTGGTTAGCTGTGGTGCTGGGAACCAAACCGGGGTCCTCTGGAAGGTCTGGTAACAGCTAAGCCATCTCTCCAGCCCCTTGACATCCATTTCCAGAAGCAGATACCAGGTCTTTTTTCAAGAAAGTGTTATATTATCATAGTATTCAATTTTTAAATCATTAAACAGTTGAAAAACTAGGTTCCTGTTTTCACTAAGTTCCATTATGTTTTGAGAATATCTTCCTATTTTTGACGAGTTTATACATGCACATAAAGTATCTTGACCCCGCCCCCCAGCATGGCCCCTCCCACCTTTGTGCCCTCCTTCTTTTGTAATCCATTGACTCCAGTGAGTGCTGCCCGCTCGCGTGCTGACTAATCATGTTTGCCTGGTCGCGTGCAGGTCACCCCAGGCGCTGTGAGATCAGGGGTGCAGTGACCATGTCGTGGCCAGAAGACGGCGTCTCACAGCACTCCTCCCCAGCCTCCTGATTTTCCATTCATCTCTTTCCTCTTCCGTGGTGGTGGTCCTCGAACCTTGCAGGGGTTGTGTCCCACTTAGGGCTGAGCGCTCAGCGGTCACTTTTTCCCATCACTTTTACTAGTTATGAGTCCCTGCATTAACTGTTGCCAACTTTTAAAAAATAGCTTCCCTGCCGGGCCAAGGCTGAAAGCAGCGCTAATCTATGGGCATGGGCGCGAATATTTAGAAGGCGGCTTGGCCACCTGTCCATTTAGCACCACAAGAGTAATGGGTTTCCCTCCCACGGCTTGTGACCTTTCAAGCCATGGGCTACCTGCTTTTCTTTCTTTTTCTTTTTCTTTTTGTCATGACATTAACAAAGATTCTCCCTGCAATGCTCTAATCACATCCTACTCAAGCCCTGTGATTTTTAAATTGCACAATTTTGAGCAGTGTGGTGATTTTTAGAAATGCGTATGTTTCCATAGAGCAAAACGGACTGATTTCACTCTCAGAAAAATCATGCTGAAGTTCTGAATAAAATCACAATAAATTCAACTCATCTTAAAAGAATATTCTTATATTAAGATTTTATCCAGAAACAAAAAAGAAATGTTTTTCCATTAAAGTCATTTTATATGTCTCAGTTAAGTTTTATGTTTTAAGTCATACATATCTCTCATTGAGTTCATTTTAAAATATTATATACATTTCTTAGTATCATGAATGGCCATTTTAGTGTGTATTCTAACTGGATATTAATGATGTTTAAGATCTCTATCTATTTGTGCATACTTTATGAAATAAAGAGGACAGTAGTGATATCATTCTGTGATCCAGACTCCATCTTACCACACTGCCTCTGTGGACTTGCTGACATGCAGAGAAAGCATTGGCTCTGAAGAAACATTCTGTGGGTTGTTTGAACTAATCTCTTTCCTAAGAGCAATTGTATGGCCTGAGCTGGTCTGCAGCGGACCAATCAGCTACAGAAGTAAATTTAGGACGAGTAAGATGGCTCAGCAAGGGAAGGGCCTGCCACACAGCCTGATGATCTATCTGAGTCCTATCCTTAAACCCACAGTGGAAGGAAAAAGCAACTTCTGACGACTGTCTACTGATCTCTGCACATGCTCCATGGCGCGCGCGCATACGCATACATGCATACACACACACACACACACACACACACACACACACACACACACACAAATGATAATGATAAATGCTTAAAAGAAAAAAATTAATTTATCTTATAATCATAATTCTCTACAGGCAACCTTTGCAACACATTTAAACTTCCTCTTTTTACCCTTAGCCAGCCCTGCAACCTTCTCCTTAGTGGGATGCATTGCTGGTTTCTACTGGAATGCATGTTCCCCTACTTACAATTCTAAGACCCCGCCCCCCCCCCCCCCGGAAATACCATTCAGTATCACAGATCATCTGAGCCTTTTTGTACGACATTTTCTCTTATCTGGAGAATGCCTTTCTTTTCAAAAATTGATTCCTCTTATTGCAGTTCTAAATATATTGCAGTTCTAAATATATTGTACTGGCCAAAACATCACGACAATAATATTAAATAACAGTGGCAACAACAAGCACCCTTATTTTATTTTCATTTTGAAAGGGAGCAAGTAAGCCAGGCATGGCGGTCACGCCTTTAATCCCATTACTCGTGAGGCAGAGGCAGGTGAGTCTTTGTGAGTTTAATTAAGTCAGTCTGGTCTACATAATGAGTTCCAGGCCAGCCAGGCCTACACAGTGACACTCTGTCTCAAAAACTGGGTTGGGGAGCAAGCATGATTGCTAGTTTTGGTATCTCTTTGCCACATTAAGAAAACACCCTGGGACTCAGTGGATAAGTGCTTGCCAAGTAAGCTCAAGAACCAGCCCTCTGATTACCTGGCCAGCCAGGCCACCTGTAAAGCCAGTGCTTGGGAAACAGGACCCCTGGGGCAAGCTCGCTAGCTAGACTAGCCAAATCCAGTAAGCAAGCTCCAGAACCAAGTAGAGAGTGACCCAGGAAGATACCTGTCTGATGTCAACCTCACACATGTTCACACACACTCACACGCACGCGTGCACGTGCACACACACACACACACACACACACACACACACACACACACACACCTGACCATGGGAACATACAACAAATGAACGCACACACCACACATACAAAAACTAAAATTAAAAGAGAAAATACCCTATTTTACAACATCTTCCCTGTAAGATATTTTCTTTCATTTTCAGTTTTCTGACCTCCAGGCTTTTTCCCCCAAGTTTTTCTTATCTGAAATGCCCTTGTCTTCCTTATCTAAAAATGCCAATTCACTTTTCAAGACTATAGGATGTGGGGGTGGTTGTCTGGGCTTTACCCCTGAAGCACCGCCCCTTGTAGGCAGCAGGTAACTGTTAGGCACCTGCCCCCCTTTGGGGCATGGCCGAGATGGGGACCCCTTAAGACCTGGGATGAGACGTGCTCGTGCCCTTATAATTTTCCTTGGTTATGATAAAAGATAAGGTAGATATGAAACTTTAGACTCACCAATATAGGATAGATAGGATATCTTCTTTGATTTTGCCAAATACAAATAGACTAGATATTGTAACTGTAATTCTTGTTTGATAACCATCGAGTAGAATACATTTGGGTATATATGCAAGACATTTGCTATCAGTTCATGCTTCTCAGTATTGACACAGGACAGGAAGGAGCAGGTCTCTGCACGCCTGAGCAGACCAGTGTCTACTGCTGTGGTGGGAACTTTTTTTCACTTTCTGTATCCTTACAGGGCTCTCTAGAAAAAAAAATGGGTCAATCTAATGGTTGATCTAATCAGTTCTTCTTGGTCCCCACTGCTTAAGCCACCCTGTGTGTTGAAGGTCCATTCTGATATGTCCAAGCTTTCGGGTGACCCAGTTTGCCCAGATAAGGAAGTCTCTCTTATTCATGCCAGAGAATGTGTTAAAGGCCCACTTGGCAGGCAAGGTGTAGAACCATTTTGGAAACAGGCAGGAGGATCCTGAATTTGAGGACAGCCTAGATTACATAGTGAGACTGTTACGAACAAAAAAAAGGCCCTTGGCCACACAGTAAGAGTTCTGTGGTGGCACACGCCTTTAATCTCAGTACTCAGAAGGCAGAGGCAAGCCAGCCTGGTCTACAGAGTGAGTTCTAGGACAAGCCAGGGTTATACAGAGAAACCCTGTCTTGAACTCCCCACCCCTTAAAAAACAGAATTCTGGCATTTTGGGATCCACTTACTTGTCGCCTATGATTGCTTCCTTCACCATCCTCCAAACTATCAAGAAGATGTTATAGGACTGGAGAGATGGCTCAGAGGTTGAGAGCACTGGCTGTTCTTCCTGAGGTCCTGAGTTCAATTTCCAGTAGCCACGTGATAGCGCACAGCCATCTATAATGAGATCTGGTGCCCTCTTCTGGCATAAAGGCCTAACTGCAGGCAGAACACTGTATATATAATAAGTAAATAAATCTTTTTTAAAAAGATGTTATATAGTGACTCCTTAGAGTTCAGCATCCTCTGCAGTGTCTCATCAAATGTGCCACCCCGTGAGGGCATCCCGCACGCATCACCCCGTGAAGGCAGCCCGCACACCTCTTGATCTCCATGGAGTACCGACTCTGTGAGTTCCCTGCTCCTTTGCCTAGCACAGCACTGCCTAGATTAAAGAACAGCCATAGCACACGCTCATTTCCTTCATGAGGTGGGTTTGCTCAAACGCCAAGATGCTAGTCTTCATGAGGGGATCCAGGTCATTCATTCTCTTTAATCATCTTTGCTATAAACCTTTTCAAAAGATATTACAAGTGTAATTAAACTCTGTCCACTAGTTTTTCATCTATCTGCCTACTCCTGATCTTTTGAATAAGCTCGTGATGCCATATTAACAAATGCCGCGTTGGCCTTCACCTAGCTTTTGTCTATTTAATTATAGACTCTGCAAGTCTACCTCATGGATCAGGCAGTGTGATCCGAGGACCTGGAAGGAAGAGGCAGAACACCTGGCATGAGTGATCGCGCTAGACAAATCACCTGTGTCTACAGAAAAGGCACAAGTATGCAAGTCACAGCCTAGAGGCACGGGAAAAGGCAGCCGTGAGAGGATACAAGCACACTAATGAACAGAAATGACACTCAGATGGTGGCTTTGTGCTCATTCGCTGAAAGACACGGAACACTGGATGATGTTGTTGGCATACAAGAGTTTTGCTTTGACATCTTACAGAGTCTGCTCCCGTAGAAAAACAAAATTATCAAACCTGGCTGATGGCATTCATTGTTCATCTCAGTTCTCAGGAGGTGGAAGCAGAAGGATCCTGTGTTTGAGGCCAGCCTTGAGGGAAAGCATGTGATATGGGTGCTTTAATTTCAACATTGTCTCAGGAAAGGAACTCAGGGGCCAGATGAAAGAGTCTAGAATGGCATTTCGGAGTAGTAGATGGTAGTATTATCACATTCAAATATAATCTCTAGTTTTTCAGGTTAAAAAAAGTTGTTTGGCGGCTAGGGATGCAACTTGGTGGTAGAGGACTTACCCCCTTATCTGACATGTCCTGCATTTGATGCTTAGTGAAAAACAGAATTGTTTTTTTCATCATTGTACTCAAAAGTGCCAATTCTAAGAGTGCTTGACTTACAATTAATGTCGCCGGTAATTAAGTAAGTGTAGCCAATTCTGCCGCATTTACCTCTCTTGGTTCTTTGTTTATTGTAGTGCTGGGGCTTGAACTTAAGGCTTTGAGCATACTAGGCAAACATGTTCTATTACTGACCCATACCTTCGGCCTTGGTTTTGTTTACAGTGCTGAGAATGAACCCAAAATCCTCAGGCAGGCTAGGCAATTGCTCTAACACTGAAGTACCTCCCTAGCCCATTTTAAAACAATATTTTGAGACAGGGTCTCATTATATTGACCGGTCTGATCTCAAACTTCCATTTGCAGCATGTACCATCACACTCAGCTCAGTGGAACATACTGTTAAAGTATCCTGAAATAGCTATTGTCCTGTTTTCCAATTTTCGTTATTATAAAGAATGCTTCAATGAATAGGAACCTGGATATGCATGGCTTATTTTTGATCCAATAAGACTGGCTGGAGGCTGGGCATGGTGGCACACACCTATAATCCTAGCACTCAGGGGGCAGAAGCACGTGAATCTCTGTGGGCTCAGAGGCCAGCCTTGTCTACAAAGTGAGTTCCAGAACAGCCAAGATTGTTACACAGAGAACCCTGTCTCTTTCAAGGTTGTTACACACACACACACACACACACACACACACACACACACACACACACAAACACAAGAATGGCTGGATTAATTTTCCTTCTGTATTCTAGAAAAATCCCTGTCTGGGGCTGGAGAGATGGCTCCGAGGTTAAGAGCACTGACTGCTCTTCCAGAGGTCCTGAGTTCAATTCCCAGCAACCACATGGTGGCTCACAACCACCTGTAATGAGATCTGGCGCCCTCTTCTGTATACATAATAAATAAATAAATCTTAAAGAAAGAAAAGAAAAATCCCTGTCTGCTCTTAAAATCAATCCTAGTAATACACAAATAAAGTCTTTGTTTCCATTATTTCTGTTACTTACACACAACATCAACATTATGGTAATCTCAAGCAGAGTGCAGCATCATTACCTGAATTGTTTCCTTGTATTAGCTATAGTTCAGGTGTGAAAATGAACCCCTCCATTACAGCCAAGAATTACTCTAGGTTCTTCCTTAAAAATTGGGGAAAGGGGCCTGGCGGTGGTGGCGCACGCCTTTAATCCCAGCACTCGGGAGGCAGAGCCAGGTGGATCTCTGTGAGTTGGAGGCCAGCCTGGTCTACAGAGTGAGATCCAGGAAAGGTTCCAAAGCTACACAGAGAAACCCTGTTTCAAAAAAAACAAAAACAAAAACAAAATGGGAAAGGGGCTGGAGACATGGCTCAATGGTTATGAGCACTAGTGGCTCTTCGAGAGGACCTGGGTTTGGTTCCTTACACCCACATGGTGACTCACAATTATCTGTAACTCCAGTTCCAGGGGATCTGATGCTGTCTTCTGATTTCTGTGAGCACACAGGCACCCATGTGGTGCACAGGCATACATGCAGACAAAATACACACATAAAATAAAATAGATATATCTTTTTAAAAACTGAGAAGACGTTCAGGTTTCCTTGATTGAAAGTGTGTGTAATGTCCTTGTCCCAGTAATAAATTATATACACTATATACACACTGTGCACAAAGGATGCCATTTTTTTCTTTTCTTCTTCCTCTCTCTCTCTCTCTCTCTCTCTCTCTCTCTCTCTCTCTCTCTCTCTCTTTCTCTCTTTCTGGATTTTGGTTTTGGTTTTTCGAGACAGGGTTTCTCTGTGTAACCCTGTTCCTACCTGGCTATCCAGGAACTTGCTCTGTAGGTCAGACTGGCTTCAAAGTCAGAGGTCCACCTGCCTCTGTCACCCAGTGCTGGGACTAAAGACATGTGCCACCATGCCCGGCTGACAGCTCTTCATTCTTCCCTAATTCTTAAAGGATGACATTCATGAAGTAGGTATAGACTTCAGGAAAAGGAGATTCTGGTGAAGAGAATTCCCACCCTAGGAAATCTATTTAGTCTGTACCACTTGTGGATTATACATTCTGGCTCCATTAGTTTCTGCCATCAAACACAGTTAGGGATGCAATGACTCTAGAGAGGCTTAGGAGTAGAACTCCATCTCAGGTGAGATGAGGTGGTGATGTGAGGTGTGGTGGTTTGAATATCAATGGCCCCCATAGGCTCATACATTTGAATGCTTGGCCACTAGGGAGGCACTAGAAAGTGTGACCTTGTTGGAGTAGGTGTGGTCTTGCTGGAGGAAGTGTGTCACTGCGGGTGGGCTTTGAGGTTTCAAATGTTCAAGCCAGGTTCAGTGTCACTGTCTCTTCCTGCTGCCTGTGGATCCTGATGTATAACTCTCAGCTCCTTCTCCAGCACCATGTCTGCCTGTGTGCCACCATGCTTCCTGCCATGATGATAATGGAGTAAACCTCTGAACTGTAAGCCAGCCCCAATGAAATGCTTTCCTTTGTAATGGTCATGGTGCCTCTTCACAGCAATAGGACACTGACTAAGACAGCTGGGGAGGATGCTTCTTAGAGGGGCTTTACAGGAAGTCTTAAAACAGCACTTTTCTTAGACCTCCTTAAGTCTTCTTAAGCATTTCCTGATGTGATTGATCTCTGCTTTCTTTTTTTTCTTTTCTTTTTCTTTTTTGTTGTTTTTTTGTTTTGTTTTGTTTTTTGTTGTTGTTTGTTTGTTTGTTTTTTCGAGACAGGGTTTCTCTGTGTAGCTTTGCGCCTTTCTTGGAACTCACTTGGTAGCCCAGGCTGTCCTCGAACTCACAGAGATCCGCCTGTCTCTGCCTCCCGAGTGTTAGGATTAAAGGCGTGCGCCACCACCGCCCAGCTTGATCTCTGCTTTCATTTTATTCATACAATAAAAAGATTTAGAGCTTCTTTTACATGTCAGACACTGCATTAAGAAATAAAGTCAGGCCAAGCAGTGGTAGAGCATGCACTTGGGAGACAGAGCATGCACTTGAGGCAGAGCCAGGCGGATCTCTGTGAGTTCAAGGCCAGCCTGGTCTACTGATATCCAGGACAGGTACCAAAGCTACACAGAGAAACCCTGTCTCGGGGTGGGGGTGGGGAGTAAAAAAAGTGAAGTCAGTCTTTATCTTCAAGGAGCTCACATTATAGTAGGGAAGACAAGCATATAAACATACTATTACAAAGCACTGTATAATAGTCAGCATTCTCTAAAAGGACAGAACCAGTAGAATGAATATATGTGTGTATGTGTTAAATATATAGTTATTAAAAGGGGATTCATTTGATTGGCTTACAGGATGCACTCCAAGTAGTCCATGGATGGCTCTCTCACACTGGAGAGGTTGAGAATCTGGTAGACACACGATGTCTCAGCAGTCCCAGTCTGATGCAGAAGGACAAAAGGATTCCTAGAGAGCTGCTGGTCTTCAGTTTACATCGGAATCCTGGTTCAAATACCAGTGGAGGAATGCCTCAGCAGCAGGATGGATGGACTTGCCAGAGAGAGCAGGGACAGGCAGGCACAAAGTAGTTTCTTTCTTTCATGTCCTTTTATGTGGGACACCACCAGAAGGTTAGGCACAGATTCAAGGTGAGTCTTCCTATTTCAGATAATCTAATCAAGAAGATCCCTCACAGAAGTGCCGAGCATCTTGAGATTTAGTTGATTCCAGATGTAGTCAAGTTGACAACCAAGATTAGCCAGCACACTGAAGTCAGAGTTCTGGAAGCCATCAGAAAGAATTCACAGAAGACCAACACTTACCATACAATCTGTATGCCAAACTCCAAACCAAGATGGTAAGAATGCTAACAAATCTTTGAAAGTAACAATATTTTTAAAACTTCAGTAAAATGGGCAAACACAAAGTACAATGATATACATGTATGAAAACTGCATAAAAACCTAGTATCTTGTATACATACTAAAGTTTTTTTAATATGCAGAGTGTCAGCCAAAGCGGTACAGTGAGTTTCTGTCTCAGCCCCTGCCCTGTGTCCCTAGGCCACCACCTCCATTTATATTATGTGCCACGTGGCACATGCCTGTAATCTCAGCATTTGGGAGACTAAGATAGAAGGACCAGGAGTTCAAGGCCAGTCAGGGCTTCACAGCAAATAAAAGGTCAGCTGAGGCTACACAGTAAGATCCTATCTCAATAAAGAGAAATAAATAGAAAGGAAAAAAACATTGCTCTTATAGGGATAAAATAAAGTGAGTTAAAATTAAGAACACCTAGAACCATTCACTGAAATAAATTCTAAATGAATGGACAATGTAAGTGTATTACGTATCTACTACACTTGAAGATAATCCCGTCTATTATCTCAGTCCCCATAGGTCAGGAGTCCAAGTGTAACCTAGCTGGGTCCTCCCCTCAGAATCCCACCAGACAGAAAACATGGTGTAGGCAAAGCTAGCAGTGGAAGATCCTTCAAGGTTCATGGGGTTGTTGGCAGAATTTAGTTTCTTATGGTTGTAGGGTTAACACCCTTGGTTCCTAGAGATTGCCATGGCCTTCTATACTGATGATTTTTTTGTTTTGTTTTTTTTGTTTTTGTTTTTTGAAGACAGGGTTTCTCTGTGTAGTTTTGGTGCCTGTCCTGGATTATACTCTGTAGACTAGGCTGGCCTCGAACTCACAGAGATCTGCCTACCTCTGCCTCCCAGTGCTGGGATTAAAGACGTGCTCCACCACTGCCCGGCTACGCTGATGATTTAAATCATGGGAATTTGCTTCTTTTTTTTTTATTCCTTTTGTATACCAACCACAGGTCACCCTCTTTCCCTCCTCCCACTCTCCTCCCAGCCTCCCTCCCCGACCCAGCCCCCATCTCCTCCTCCAAAAGGGTAAGGCCTCTTGTGGGGAGTCAGCAAAGCCTGGTACATTCGGTTGAGGCAAGTCCAAGCCCCTCCCCACTGCATTAAGGCTGTGCAAGGTATCTGACCGTAGGTAGTGGGCTCCAGAAAGCCAGCTCATGCACCAGGGATAGATCCTATTCCCACTGCCAGGGGCCCCTCAAACAGATCCAGCTACACAACTGTCTCCTGTATGCAGAGGGTCTAGTCTGGTCCCATGCAGGTTCCACAGCTGTCGGTCTATAGTTTGTGAGTTCCTATGAGCTCTCTGTAGATTTCCCCAGGATGATGTTGACCCCCTTGCTCATATGGTAATTTACTGCTTCTCCTTCTCCTTCTCCTTCTCCTTCTCCTTCTCCTTCTCCTTCTCCTTCTCCTCCTCCTCCTCCTTCTCCTCCTCCTCCTCCTCCTCCTCCTTCTTCTTCTTCTCCTTCTTCTTCTTCTTTCTTCAAAAGATTATTTATTATGTATAGTGTTCTGTCTGCACATATCCCTGCAGGCCAGAAGAGGGCATCAGATCTCATTACAGATGGTTGTGAGCCTCCATGTGGTTGCTGGGAATTGAACTCAGGACCTTTGGAAGAGTAAGCAGTACTCTTAACCTCTGAGCCATCTCTCCAGCCGGTAATTTGTTTCTTTAAGAGTAATGAGAAAATTTTTCTTACTCTATTTGACTGAACTAAAGTTTCCTATAACCTGGTATAATCATGAAAATGACAACCTATCACCATTGTCATAGAATGCATCTTAATCAAGGGAGTACAATCCATCATCTTGGCTACATGTTATGGGTGATGTAAGTCACAAGGGTTATGTGTCCTTGAGAGGAGGGGGTTATACAAGGTGTGACACCATAGGGGTTGCCTAACATATGTTTGTCACACTAAGACAGATACTAAATTTACGAGAAAAGAAGAACCATATTGTTCATTCAAACATTTAAAAGTTGGGTATGAGGCCGGGCGGTGGTGGCACACGCCTTTAATCCCAGCACTCAGGAGGCAGAGGCAGGTGGATCTCTGTGAGTTCGAGGCCAGCCTGATCTACAAAGAGAGTTCCAGGAAAGGCGCAAAGCTACACAGAGAAACCTTGTCTCGAAAAAACAAGCAAACAAACAAACAAACAAACAAAAAGATGGGTATGATAATGCAGGCCTATAATCAGCAGGTGTGTTTTGAGTTCAAGGCCAGCCTGAGCTACATAGGGAGACTCTGTCTAAAGAAAAAATGTAGACAGGCAAAGCAGTGCATGCATTTAATCCCAGCATTCAGGAGGCAGAGGCAGGTGGATCTCTGAGTTCAAGGCCAGCCTGGTCTACAAAGAGAGTTCCAGGACAGCCAGGGCTATACAGAGAGACCATGTCTTGAAAACAAACAAACAACCCAACATACTGCAACTTTGATGGCCCTTGCCACAACTAGCTTGTAGAGCAGAGGTACCACAACTGGAAGCCAAAGACCAAAGGCTACCAAGGCCATCCAATTACCTTTTGAGTCAAATAGGTGTGACTCTCTACAAAAGAAATAGGCTACTGTCCCTACCCTGATCTTACAGTAGAGACTTGGAAAGTAGCACAGGTGAAGGAGCATCCTCAAGAACTACGAAAGCCCATGGCTACCATAATCAATGCCCAAATGTTCTCCTAAGATCAGTGACAAGACAAAAATGTCTACACTCTTGCCATTTTTAAAATTTTATGTAGGAGTGCCCTGTCTGTATGCCTGTAGGCCAGAAGAGGACACCAGACCCCATTATAGATGGTTGTGAGCCACCATGTGGGTGCTGGGAATTGAACTCAGGACCTCTAGAAGAGCAGCCAGTGCTCTTAACTGCTGAGCCATCTTTCCAACCCCCAGTCTTTTCAATTTTGTTTGTTTGTTTGTTTGTTTGTTTTGGTTTTTAGAGACAGGTTTTCTCTGTGTAACAGTCCTGGGTATCCTGGAACTCATTCTGTAGAATACTGACCTTGAACTCACAGAGATCCGCCTGGCTCTGCCTCCCAAGTGCTGGGATTAAAGGCGTGTGCCATTACTGCCCGACTGAAGAGGGTTTCTTATCCTGTTAAGATATCCTGAGAAAAGCACTTAAGGGAGAATGAGTTTACTTTGACTCCCAGTTCAAGGGTCCAGGGTGGCCAAATCACAGCAGCGGGAGACTGAGAAGGCGGCTGGGCATACCGAAATGGCAGTCCAAAAGCAGAGATCAATGAGCGTTTGTGCCCAGCTTGCTTTCTCTTTTTCATTCAAGTCAAGGACCCCAGCCCACAGGAATGGTGCCACCCACCTTAGGGTAGGTTTTCTCGCCATATTTAGCAGAAGCAAGATGTACTCACAGGTGTACTCAGGGTCTTGTCTCCTAGTGATTCTAGACCCTGTCAAGTTGACAACCAATATTAACCACTACATACTCCAAAACAGAGCCTCCTGCTTCCTACATATCACCTACCTCAACTCCAGGCCTCAGGTCTCCTCAGGCCTCAGTTCAGAGTCCCAGAACTACTGGCTGATAGGATCCTCTAGTCCTCCAGGGGGAGTTCTCTGGATTCTACCCTCTAATACACGAAGAGAAAATGTCATTTGACCTTCACTAAGTGTAGGAGGCAGAGTCCAAAGTTCCAGACTCAGCAACAATGAAGAGCGATTGTGGCCCTCTGTAGTGGATAGCCATTTCCAGCTTTGATCTGGAAGTTCCAACCCCCACTGAGGCTTCAGCAACTGTCACGCCTACAAGGCAGGGCCACGGGAGGCGCCTGGGGACCGGTCTGGATGGGCGACCACTCTCTCTGTTCCTGGACCCTTGACGGTGGAGGTTGACCGAGCAGAGCTCCAGAGAACACCGCTGGACTGTGATACACCTTCCCCAGACCCCGAGACCTACCTATCCCTTCATTTGTAAGTTACCCACTAAATAAATCTTACTTTTAAGTATGTAGAGTGGCCTTAATAATTTCACCAATAGCCCTCCACAGATGGTCCCACAGCAGGGAAAGGTGGCACTCTGTGTGAACTGCAGCTTGCTGTCACCAGGTGCCACACAGCTTAGGGAAGGTCTATAGTGTGCCCAAGGAAATCCAAGGGAGTTAGGAGCATGTATTTTCTAGTCAAACTTCACATATATTTGAAATGTAAATGAAAAGGTTGCATCAAGTCTACAAAAACTTTTCAAGTATCTCTATTTGGTGTATTATAGCAATAAAGAAGAAAATGTGCATTGTCATTCACTGCTGGGGAAAATGCACATGTTCAGATTTTGAAGGATGGAATGATTTAGACAGTCAAGAACCTTGAGGGCTAAGAGAATGTTCAGGGGCAAAGCACTTGCCAGGCATGTGCAGGGTCCTGACTTGTGTTTCCAGCAACTTAAAAAAAGTCATACACACAAAAAAAATCATGTTGTTTTAATTAGCAATCCTGTTGGCCTAAGTTTTCTTAAACAATTAACTACAAGGTTATGGAACAATTTTATTCTGGATCATTCATCAAAGCTTTACTTACTAACAAATAGACATGAGGTGAGAGAGAGGTGGCTCAGTGGTTAGGATCACTGATTGATGTTCTAGAAGACCTGGGTTCAATTCCCAGGCCGTCTGGTATCCAATCATGCCAGGGTAAAACAAAAACAACAACAAAAAACAAAAAGGAAACAAACAGACGTGAGTGTTGGCTGACAAATGGGATTACTGTTACGATTTAGATATGAAGCATCATCCACATGGCTCAGGTATTGAACAGTCTTCCAGCAGTGTGCAGAGAGGCGGGCCTTTAGAAACCAATTGGATCACGGAGGTTGTGATCTGATTTGCAGCTTAATGCTGTTTGTTTCTGCTGAGTCTGGAACTTTGAACCCTGTTCCTTCCTCACTTACAGGAAGGGTCAAATAATTTGACGACATTACCAGGAGGTGGCGAAAAGTTGTAGGTGGAGCTACTTGGAGGAAGATGGCCACTGCCTCTGAAGCACACGTCTGTATCCGGGCCCCTTCTCTCTTTATTCCTTGGTCACCTCGAGATGGACAACTTTACTCCCATATCCACCCTGCCACAATGACCTGCCTCAATGTGAGCCCAATTGGACAGGGCCACCTGACTGCGGATGGAGACCTCTGAAGCCATGAGCCACAAATCAATCTCTGCCCCTTTAAGCTGATTTGTGATCATTCACAACAATGAAAACAGGGAAGTTTTCAAATGTCTATGGCATTTAATATTTGGTAAAGCTTTATAAAATCATACCTAAGCCGAGTGGTAGTGGCACACGCCTTTAATCCCAGCACTCAGGAGGCAAAGCCAGGCGCATCTCTGTGAGTTGGAGGCCAGCCTGGTCTCCAAAGTGAGTTCCCGGAAAGGCACAAAGCTACACAGAGAAACCCTGCTCGAAAAACCAAGAAAAAAATCATAATGACAGGAAGATATTAACCACGCAGCAAGTTAAAGGCTAATTTCTTGTACAACAGTCTGTGCCTTGTGGATACTATTATCCATATACACGGAAATTGTTGGGGCTGGATTTTAGATCTATAGAACCCCACTCTAAGTGGAAGAGCTAATGGCAGTCTAGCTTCACAGAGAGAGGAAGTCGTTGTCTTCAGTGATGTCGACACTGGTGAATTACTCACGCTCCAGTGGACAACTCCACACCCATGCCCAAGGGCACAGCCCTGGTTAAGACAAAAAGACACGAAAATGAAAGGGGGCTGTGGTGGGAAGAGCAGGGAACTGGTGGGGGATGAGCAGAAGATGAGGGATGGTGGAGGGATGAGTGTGATCAGATTGTTACATACGTGTATGGAATTATCAAAGAATAAATTATGTTTTTAAAAGCGATACAGTAGTATCTGGAATGAGTTTCTGGGGTGCATGGAACATTCTGTTTCTTAAGCTGCATGATGTTATATAATGTTTCGCTCTACATTAATGCATTGAGTTGAACACATATGACTTGTACCCTTTTCTGTATTAGAATTACACTTCAATTGAAAAGTTAACCATTCCTACACAAAGACCTTTAGGCAACTAAAGAATGCTGAGAGAGAGTGGGAGAAATAGTCTTTCCCAGGAAAGAGCACACCAATTGGTTATGCAATACCAAAGGGTCAGCCCTGAAAACATGCGTACAAGTGGCATTATACAGACTGAGCAGGCTATATTTATATATTTAAAGCATACACACACATATGCAACAATATACATAATTATGATTATGTATTTAAATATATATATATATATATATATGTTACACACACACACACACACACACACACACACACACACACACACACGCAACAACAATTGAAGAAGAGACCATAAATTGAAATGAAACCAAAACTGGGGACATGGGAGTTGATGGAGGAGAGAAAGGGAAGAAGGGAAATAATATATTTATATCATGACCTCAAAATATTTAATGCATATTAAGAAGGTTAATAATAAAAATACTGACTGTCTCAATTTGGTTAAGGACTTACATGACATAACATAGAGCACCTAGTAAGTCAACAATGCCCCCAAAACTTTCTTCCTAACCCATCTGCAGTTCACAGGGGATGCCCTTGTGAGCAGAAGAAATGAAAACTGCTTTTCCTATTTCTGTATCCACCCCATTGTTCTGTTTCTAGAAAATGAGCCTACAAAAATAAATGTGGCTCTAGAAAAAATTTATTTGTAAGAGAAGTTCATCATAGCATTATCTGTATATGTATTCATGTCAAACATTCAACTAGTATTAAAAGGAAAAAAAGCTGAAAGAAAAGAAACCCAAAGGACCAAAGTTTTAAAAATTTAAGAGTAAAAAAAAAAAATTAAGACAAAGTCTCTCTATGTAGCCCTGGCTGTGTAGACCAGTCTGGCCTCGAACTCACAGAGATCTGCCTGTAAACAAAACATTGAAAACAGCAAGCTTACTACAGGGCTGGAGATATAGCTCACTGGGTAGAGTCCCTGCTGAGAGTGCCTGAAGCCCTAGGTTCAATGCTCAGCACTGTATAAATTGGGTGTGGTGGCACACACATGTAATCTCAGATCAGAAATTCAAGATTGTACTTGACTCCATAGTAAAGTACATGCCAGACTAGGATATATGTGACCCAGCCTCAAGTAAAATAAAATAAAATAAAATAAAATAAAATAAAATAAAATAAAATAAAAACTTACCATAAAGCTACAGTAATCAAGGCAGTATGGCATCAGGCATAAGGGCAGACATGTAAGCCAATGGAAGAGACTTGAAAGTTCAGAAAGAAAGCCGCAAGTCTTCTGACATGAGCGCCAAGTAATGCAACAAAAGAAAAAATAATCTTTTCAACAACCCACACTGAAAGCAACCAGACATGCATGCATAAAAGAAGGAAGTTTGATCCTACCTCTCACTGTATACAAAATTAATATAGACCAAGGGCCTAAATATAAACACTAAAATCACAAAAACTTAGAGATGCAAATTTTTATGATCATGGGTTTGACAGCTGATTCTTAGATATGATGGCAAAGTATAAAGCCACTGAATTAAGGATAGACAAATATTAAAACTCTTGATCTTCAAGCCAGGCATGGTAGCACATGCCTTTAATCCCAGCACTTGGGAGGCAGAGGCAGGTGGTTCTCAGTGAGTTCAAGGCCAGCCTGGTCTACAAAGTGAGTTTCAGGACAGGCAAGGCTGTTTCACAGAGCAACCCTGTCTTGGGGGAGAGGACAAAAACCAAAAACTCTCTTCTTCAAACATACCATCAAGAAAGCAATGAGTTTAGTCAGGCAGTGGTGGCGCACACCTTTAATTCCAGCATTTAGGAGGCAGAGGCAGGCAGATCTCTGAGTTCAAGCCCAGCTTGGTCTACAGAGCAAGTTTCAGGATAGCCAGGCTACACAGAGAAACCCTGTCTCGAAAACCTCCAAAAGGAAGGAAGGAAGGAAGGGAGGGAGGGAGGGAGGGAGTGGGAGGAGGGAGGGAGGGAGGGAGGGAGGGAGGGAGGAAGAAAGGAAGGAAGGAAGGAAGGAAGGAAGGAAGGAAGGAAGGAAGGAAGGAAGGAAGGAAGGAAGGAA